>NC_135971.1:23996640-24035057 GCF_053455715.1 Rhinoraja longicauda | reverse complement strand
TAGCCCGCGCCGTGGGGAGAGCGTAGGGGGTGGGGGCAGGGTTACTCTGCTTTAAAGCCGCACTCTGAGGGGACAGCGTCGATGTAGCGCCACTCCGTATCGAAGCCGTGTCGAGGGTGGGCAGCGTTACTCCATTTTACCAGGGATCGTTATTCCGTGTCGGACCCACATCGCGGGCGGTGTCGAGGCAGCGTTACTTGGCCCCTCGCCCCCTCGCCCGCTGCGGGGAGAGTGAAGGAGGCAGGGTTACTCTAACTTCAACACGCACCGCGGGACAGTGTCGAGGGACCCTCACTCCACACCACGCGGGACAGTGTCGAGGGAGCTTCACTCCACACCACGCGGGACAGTGTCGAGGGACCCTCACTCCACACCACCGCGGGACAGTGTCGAGGGAGCCTCACTCCACACCTGCGCGGGACAGTGTCGAGGGACCCTCACTCCACACCACCGCGGGACAGTGTCGAGGGACCCTCACTCCACCCCACCGCGGGACAGTGTCGAGGGACCCTCACTCCACACCACCGCGGGACAGTGTCGAGGGACCCTCACTCCACACCACCGCGGGACAGTGTCGAGGGGGCCTCACTCCCACAGCACCACGGGACAGTGTCGAGGGACCCTCACTCCACACCTGCGCCGCGAGGAGCTTAATTAGGGGGCGTCACTCTGCATTAAAGACGCACCTCTTGGGGGGGGTGGGGCAGTGTCAGAATCCGGCCCCTCTCTCCCCCCCCCCCCGCGTCTGGCCGCTGGTCGCTCTCTCTCTCCCCCCCCCCCCCGCCCCCGCGGCCCCGTCACTCCGCCCTGACGGCCCCTCCCCCCCCCCCCCCCTCACAACCACCAGAAGTAGAGCACCACCACAAAGATGCACAGGCCGGTCGCGGCCACCTTGGTCACACGGGAGCGAGAGTTCAGGTCCTTCGCATCCGACTGGTACTTCTTAGACAGGCTCGACAGGTTGCTGGCTTTGGTGTTGAGGGCTGCAGGAGAGATTGGGGGGGTGAGGAGGGGAGAGATGGGGAGTGGAGATGGGGGGGAAGAGGGGAGCGGGGGGGGAGAGGAGGGGGGGAGGGGGAGATGGGAGCAGGGGGAGAAGAGGAGCGAAGGGGGAGAGGAGAGGAGGGGAGCGGGGGGTTGATGGGGGAGAGGAGAGGAGAGAAGGGGGGGGAGAGGAGAGGAGAGAAGGGGGGAGAGGAGAGGGGGAGGAGATGGGGGGAAGAGGAGAGGAGGGGAGGAGAGAGGGGGGGAGAGGGGGAAGAGGAGAGGAGGGGAGCAGGGGGGAGAGAGGAGGGGAGGGGAGCGGGGGGAGAGAGGGGGAGGAGAGGGGTAGACGAGAGGAGTGGAGGGGAGAGGAGAGAAGGGGGAGAGGAGAGGGGGAGGAGAGGAGAGGAGAGGAGAGAGGAGAGGGGCGGAGATGGGGGGAGATGAGAAGGCAGGCACGGGTTATTGATTGTGGATGATCAGCCATGATCACGATGAATGGCGGTGCTGGCTCAAAGGGCCGAATGGCCTCCACCCGCACCTATTTTCTATGTTTCGATATTTCTATGTTTACTCGTTCCACAGATTCACCACCCTCTGATGTCACCGATTAACTGACCCTCTGGGCCATCCCTTCCTCCACACCCGCGGCCGGGCCGAGCCAAGCCTCACCAGACAGCGCCTCGCCCCTCTGCAGGACCTCCTCAATGTTGGTCACCATGATCCTCTGCACGTCCTGCAGTTCGATGTTGACTGATCCCAGCTTCCGGCGAGACCACGAGTCACTGTAGGACTTCTTCAGCTTCTGGATGTAAGTGTCTGTGGGGCGGGAGGGGGTGGGGCACGAGGCCGTGAGTGACAGGAGCAGAATTAGGCCACTCGGCCCATCCAAAGTCTACTCAGCATTCAATCATGGGCGACCTCTCTCTCCCCTCCTAACCCCATTCTCCTGCCTTCTCCCCATAACCTCCGACACCCGCACTAATCAAGTTGTGCAGGAAAATAACTGCAGATGCTGGTACAAATCAAAGGTATCACAAAATGGTGGAGTAACTCAGCAGGTCAGGCAGCATCTCGGGAGAGAAGGAATGGGTGACGTTTCAGGTCGAGACCCTTCTTCAGTCCGAAGAAGGGTCTCGATTGATTGTACTGTGTGCAATTTTGGAGTACCGTGTGCAGTTTTGGTCTCCAAATTTGAGGAAGGATATTCTTGCTATTGAGGGCGTGCAGCGTAGGTTCACTAGGTTAATTCCCGGAATGGCGGGACTGTCATATGTTGAAAGACTGGAGCGACTAGGCTTGTATACACTGGAATTTAGAAGGATGAGAGGAGATCTTATCGAAACGTATGATTATTAAGGGGTTGGACACGTTAGAGGCAGGAAACATGTTCCCAATGTTGGGGGAGTCCAGAACAAGGGGCCGCAGTTTAAGAATAAGGGGTAGGCCATTTAGAACTGAGATGAAGAAGAACTTTTTCAGTCAGAGATTTGTGAATCTGTGGAATTCTCTGCCTCAGAAGGCAGTGGAGGCCAATTCTCTAAATGCATTCAAGAGAGAGCTCTTAAGGATAGCGGAGTCAGGGGGTATGGGGGAGAAGGCAGGAACGGGGTACTGATTGAGAATGATCAGCCATGATCACATTGAATGGCGGTGCTGGCTCGAAGGGCCGAATGGCCTCCTCCTGCACCTATTGTCTATTGTAGTGAAATCACCAGTGTTCGAATCACGTCGGGGTCACCAGTGTTCGAATCACGTCGGGGTCACCAGTGTAGTGGGTGCGGTCACCGCGGAAATCAAGCCAGACGCCAGGTGAGTAGTAGATATACTTTATTTCGCAAGGCACACAAATACCGCACTCAAGAACTCGTGAGTCGACACACACAAAACACTTTTATAGTCCCAGACCACCTGACCCAAGGGAACTGACCCAGGAAGTGACCTAATCCCTCCTAACCTGAGGAAAGACGTTCTTGCCTTAGAGGGAGTACAGAGAAGGTTCACCAGATTGATCCCTGGGATGGCGGGACTTACATATGAGGAAAGACTGGATAGACTAGGCTTATACTCGCTGGAATTTAGAAGACTGAGGGGGGATCTTATAGAAACATATAAAATTCTTAAGGTGTTGGAGAGGCTAGATGCAGGAAAATTGTTCCCGATGTTGGGGGAGTCCAGAACCACGGGTCACAGCTTAAGGATAAGGGGGAAGTCTTTTAGGACCGAGATGAGAAAACATTTCTTCACACAGAGAGTGGTGAGTCTGTGGAATTCTCTGCCACAGAAGGTAGTTGAGGCCAGTTCATTGGCTATATTTAAGAGGGAGTTAGATGTGGCCCTTTTTGGTAAAGGGATCAGGGGGTATGGAGAGAAGGCAGGTACGGGCTACTGAGCTGGATGATCAGCCATGATCATATTGAATGGCGGTGCAGGCTCGAAGGGCCGAATAGCCTACTCCTGCAACTATTTTCTATGTTTCTATGTTTCTATGTTTCTCCCGTCCACCGAGTGCCGAGTGGAATGACCAAGGGAGTGGCCTAGCCCCCGGGCACCGCCACACTATTGTCTTTTGTCCATTGACCCGAAACGTCACCCATCCCTTCTCCCCCGAGATGCTGCCTTACCCGCTGAGTTACTCCAGCATTTTGTGATACCCGTACTAATCAAGAATCTATCTACCTCTGCCTGAGAAATATCCACTGGCTTGGCCTCCACAGCCCTCTGTGGCAAAGAATTCCACAGATTCACCACCCACTAAAGAAATTCCTCCTCATCTCCTTCCTAATGAACCAGATTTGATAAAAGGGAACTCAAGGTAAACGAGCCATTAGGAGGTAGTGACCACAATATGATAAGTTTGAATCTACAATTTGAGAGGGAGAAGGGAAAATCGGATGTGTCGGTATTACAGTTGAGCAAAGAGGACTATGGAGGCATGAGGGAGGAGCTGGCCAAAGTTGACTGGAAAGAGACCCTAGCAGGGAAGACGGTGGAACAGCAATGGCAGGTATTCCTGGGAATAATACAGAAGGTGCAGGATCAGTTCATTCCAAAGAGGAAGAAAGGTTCTAAGGGGAGTAAGAGGTGACCGTGGCTGACAAGGGAAGTCAAGGACAAAATAAAAATAAAAGGGAAGTAGTATAACATAGCAAAGATAAGTGGGAAGCCAGAGGATTGGGTAACTTGTAAAGAGCAACAGAAGATAACTAAAAAGGCAATACGGGGAGAAAAGATGAGGTGCCGAGGGTAAGCTAGCCAATAATATAAAGGAGGATAGTAAAAGCTTCTTTAGGTATGTGACGAGGAAAAAAATAGTTAAGACAAATGTGGGTCCCTTGAAGACAGAAGCAGGTGAATTTATTATGGGGAACAAGGAAATGGCAGACGAGTTGAACAGGTACCTTGGATCTGTCTTCGCTAAGGAAGACACAAACAATCTCCCAGATGTTCTAGTGGCCAGAGATCCTAGGGTGATGGAGGAACTGAAGGAAATTCACATTAGGTAGGAAATGGTGCTGGGTAGACTGATGGGACTGAAGGCTGATAAATCCCCAGGGCCTGATGGCCTGCATCCCAGGGTACTTAAGGAGGTGGCTCCAGAAATCGTGGACACATTGGTGATCATTTTCCAATGTTCTATACATTCAGGATCAGTTCCTGTGGATTGGAGGATAGCAAATGTTGTCCCACTTTTTAAGAAAGGACTTATAGACCAGTTAGTCTGACATCAGTGGTGGGGAAGATGCTGAAGTCAATTATAAAAGATGAAATTAGTGGAACATTTGGATAACAGTAACAGGATCGTTCCGAGTCAGCATGGATTTACGAAGGGGAAATTATGCTTGACTAATCTTCTGGAATTTGTTGAGGATGTAACTAGGAAAATGGACAAGGGAGAGCCGGTGGATGTGGTGTACCTCGACTTTCAGAAAGCCTTCCACAAGGTCCCACATAGGAGATTAGTGGGCAAAATTAGAGCACATGGTATTGGGGGTAGGGTACTGACATGGATAGAAAATTGGTTGGCAGACAGGAAACAAAGAGTGGGGATAAATGGGTCCCTTTCAGAATGGCAGGCAGTGAGAGGGAGGGATAGATGTTAAACAGGTCCCCTCTGTTACCAGGCTTCTGATGGCCCTTCCATAAGCTAGGGCACTGTCCGATTCACCTCGACCCTAGTGCGGACATTGGACTTTGTCTCTGGAACTGGTGCGCTACAATAGGCGAGGCGCGGTGGCGCAGCGGTAGTCAAGTCAAGTCAAGTTTATTTGTACAGCACATTTAAAAACAACCCACGTTGACCAAAGTGCTGTACATCAGTTTAGGTACTAAGGAAAAAATGAAACATACAAGGAGCACACAAACGTAACAGCACATACATAAACAGTTCACAGCGCCCCCTCAGAGGGCCTCAAACGCTAGGGAGTAGAAATAGGTTTTGAGCCTGGACTTAAAGGAGTGGATGGAGGGGGCAGTTCTGATGGGGAGAGGGATGCAGTTCCACAGTCTAGGAGCTGCAACCGCAAAAGCGCGGTCACCCCTGAGCTTAAGCCTAGACCGCGGGATAGTGAGTAGCCCCAAGTCGGCCGACCTGAGGGACCTGGAGTTAGAGAGGTGGGTGAGAAGATTTTTGATGTAGGGGGGGGAATGTCCATTTAGGGCTTTATATGTGAATAGGAGGAGCTTTATATGTGAATAGGAGGTAGAGTTGCTGCCTCACAGCGCCAGAGACCCAGGGTCCATCCTGACCTCGGGTACTGTCCATACGGAGTTTGTACGATCCCTCCCCCGAGACCTGCGTGGGATTTCTCCGGATTCCCCCCACACTCCAAAGTCTTGAAGGTTTGTGGCTTTAATTGTCTTCTGCCAATTGTTCCTTGGTCGGCGTGGACTTGGTGGACCTGTTTCCACACTGTATCTCAAAATTACACTCAGCTAATGCAGAGAACTATATTCTGCACTCTATATCTTCCCCTTTGCCCCACCTATTGTACTTTGAGTTTGAACTGATTCTATGGGCGGCACGGTAGCGCAGCGGTAGAGTTGCTGCTTTACAGCGAATGCAGAGCCGGAGACACAGGTTCGATCCTGACTACGGGTGCTGTACTGTAAGGAGTTTGCACGTTCTCCCCGTGACCTGCATGGGTTTTCTCCGAGATCTTCGGTTTCCTCCCACACTCCAAAGACGTACAGGTATGTAGGTTAATTGGCTGGGTAAATGTAAAAATTGTCCCTAATGGGTGTAGGATAGTGTTAATGTACGGGGATCACTGGGCGGCACGGACTTGGAGGGCCGAAAAGGCCTGTTTCCGGCTGTAGATATATGATATGATATATCTATGAATGGTATATCTGAGCTGGAGCTTGAAAGAGCTCACCACCAGACTCAGGAACACCTTCTTCCCCTCTGTTATCAGCCCTTCCATAAGCTAGGGTGCTGTCCGATTCACCTCTACCCCATTGCGGACATTGGACTTTGTCTCTGGAACTGGTGCGCTACAATGCTGAGAACGAGATTCTGCACTCTGTATCTTCCCCTTCTACCTATTAAACGTTTTTAGTTTTGGTTTTAGAGATACAGCGTGGAAACAGGCCCTTCGGCCCACCGAGTCTGCGCCGATCAGCGATCTTTCCACACACTAGCACTGTCCTACACACACACACTCACTGGGGACAATTTAGAATTTTTAACAAGGCCAATTAACCTACAGACCTGCACGTCTTTGGAGTGTGGGAGGAAACCGGAGCACCCGGAGAAAACCCACGTGGGTCAGGGGGAGAACGTACAAACTCTCCACACAGACAGACAGTGCCCGAGATCAGGATGAACCCGGGTCTCTGGCGCTGTGAGGCAGCAACTCTACCGCTGCGCCACCGGTGGGATATTACTGTTCCATGAGTGGCTGTTTTCCTCATTCAACTCCAGAAATGGTTGAGCTGGGAGGTGGAGGGAGGGGGGGGGGAAGGTGTGTCAGGAACAGGAAGGTGTGTCAGGAACGCCGGTCTTTGTATTCCCAGTGTCCCAACACTCAAAGCCTCCTTCCCAAGGCTGCTCAGGGATCAATTAAGGCCACATCATTGGCACCTGTGGCTCCGCTCCCTAGGCCCCGTCTCCACGGCAACCACTCCCATCTCCTGGGAACTCTCCCCGTGTTTTTCCGCCCTCCCCCCTCTCCCCCCCAGGTGGCGCAGCGGTAGAGTTGCTGCCTCTCAGTGCCGGAGACCCGGGTTCGATCCCGACTACGGGCGCTGTCCATACGGAGTTTGTACGTCCTTCCCGTGACCCGCGTGGGTTTTCACCGAGATGGAGGTAGTCACAAAATGCCGGAGTAACTCAGAGGGACAGACAGCATCTCTGGAGAGAAGGAATGGGTGACGTTTTCGGGTCTCCAGTCTGAAGAAGGGTCTCGGCCCAAATCGTCACCCATTCCTAACTCTCCAGAGATGCTACCTGTCCCGCTGAGTTGCTCCAGCATTTTGTGTTGAGCTTCGGTGTAAAACAGCATCTGCAGTCCCTTGCGACACTATCCTTTAGTTCGGTTTAGTTCATTGTCACGTGTACCAAGGTAGAGTGACAAGCTTTTGTTGCGTGCCAACCAGTCAGTGGAAAGTTCTCACCTCCACATCCCCGCACACTGGCTCCACCCTGCACATCATCGGGACAATTTACAATTTTCGCCGAGGACAATTGAACTGAATACTTGCACGTCTTTGGAGAGTGGGATGAAACCGGAGCCAATTAACCGAAGACTCAGTCTGGACCGAGATTTGGACGGAGATGAGCAAAAACATTTTCACCCAGAGAGTTGTGAATCTGTGCAATTCACTGCCACAGAAGGCAGCGGAGGCCAATTCACTGGATGTTTTCAAGAGAGAGTTAGATTTAGCTCGAAGGGCTAACGGAATCAAGGGGTACGGGGAGAAAGCAGGAACGGGGTACTGATTCTGGATGGTCAGCCATGATCATATTGGATGGCGATGCTGGCTCGAAGGGCCGAATGGCCTACTCCTGCACCTATTGTCTAGGTTTATATGTCCTTTTGATTCATTTGTGTAGGAAGGAACTGCAGATGCTGGTTTACACCGAAGATAGACCACAAAATGCTGGAGTAACTCAGCGGGTCAGGCAGCGTCTCTGGAGAGAAGGAATGGGTGACGTTTCGGGTCGAGACCCTTCTTCAGACTGGGAGTCAGGGGAGGGGGAGACACGGAGATAAGGAAGTGCAAGGTGTGAAAATTACAGATCAAGTCAAGAAGGCGAAGTCAGTCTGGAGAAGGGTCTCGACCCGAAACGTCACCCATTCCTTCTCTCCAGAGATGCCGCCTGTCCCGCCGAGCTACTCCAGCTTTTTGTGTCTATCCTAGTTCCTATCCCGCTTGCAACTGGTCCAAAACGCCGCAGCGAGACTCCTGACGGGTACCCGAGAAAGGGACCACATCACCCCGATTCTGGCCTCTCTCCACTGGCTCCCTGTACGGTACAGAATCAACTTCAAGCTCCTCCTATTCACATATAAAGCCCTAAATGGACATTCCCCTCCCTACATCAAAAATCTTCTAACCCACCTCTCTAACTCCAGGTCCCTCAGGTCAGCCGACTTGGGGCTACTCACTATCCCGCGGTCTAGGCTTAAGCTCAGGGGTGACCGCGCTTTTGCGGTTGCAGCTCCTAGACTGTGGAACAGCATCCCTCTCCCCATCAGAACTGCCCCCTCCATCCACTCCTTTAAGTCCAGGCTCAAAACCTATTTGTACTCCCTAGCGTTTGAGGCCCTCTGAGGGGGCGCTGTGAACTGTTTATGTATGTGCTGTTATGTTTGGGTACCATTGTATGTTCGTCCTTAGTACCTGAACTGATGTACAGCACTTTGGTCAACGTGGGTTGTTTTTAAATGTGCTATACAAATAAAATTGACTTGACTTGACTATGTTTCGATGGACCAGGCCCCCCCCTCCCCCACTCCTCTCCCGCCCAGGGTACCTGCACCCCTCCCCCCACACCCCCACCCCACCCGCAGGCACCCTCGGGTGCCGGCCTCACCGAACTCAATGAAGACATATGGCCGTGACACGGTGGCGACCTTGTGGAGGTACAGCTCGCTGAACTCGGCCTGCAGGTCCTGCAGGAATCCGTAGGCCATCCTCTTGGAGTAGTTGCCCTCACACAAGACCAGGTAGCACACCCCTCGGTCAATCAGGTAGCTGGGAGGCACAGAAAGATCCCGTTAGCCCTCCCTACCCCAAGTCTCCAACGCCGCTCGGCCACCGGCGAGGGCAGCAAAAGTAGGCCGCTCGGCCCCATCAAGTCTACTCCCCCATTCAATCATGGCCGATCTAGCTCACCCTCCCGTTAGTTGGAGCCACGGGCAATCTGTGGACTAGCAGGGCTGGCATGAATTAGTTGGGCCGAAAGGCCTTTTTCCATGCTGTACAGCTTTGTAACTGTGATTTTCATTAGGTCACTAGACCAAGTGGATCCTGGGCCCAAACCTCTCCAGCATTGGTGCAGCACCGTCTCCCTTCCCCCTCCCCCTCCAATCCCTAGGAGATAGATTTAAACTTTAAAATGTGAATAACTTTACAAATATAACACCGAATTCAATGAAACTTCTTCCATTAGCACCAAAGGGACGACGGTGAGTAAGGTGGGCCTACAATTGTTGCGCTATCATGTACCGTTTTGGCTGTAGTTCAGGAACAAACAAACAAACAAACGAGAATTTTAGTATATAGATAGATAACTGATAGGAGCAGAATTAGGCTACTCGGCCCCATCAAGTCTACAGCCAGAACAACACCTCTCCAGAACAAGGGGCCACAGTTTAAGAATAAGGGGTAGGCCATTTAGAACGGAGATGAGGAAGAACTTTTTCAGTCAGAGAGTGGTGAAGGTGTGGAATTCTCTGCCTCAGAAGGCAGTGGAAGCCAGTTCGTTGGATGCTTTCAAGAGAGAGCTGGATAGAGCTCTTAAGGATAGCGGAGTGAGGGGGTATGGGGAGAAGGCAGGAACGGGGTACTGATTGAGAATGATCAGCCATGATCGCATTGAATGGCGGTGCTGGCTCGAAGGGCTGAATGGCCTCCTCCTGCACCTATTGTCTATTGTCTATTGTCTACTCCGCCATTCAATCATGGCCGATCTATCTCACCCTCCCAACCCCATTCTCCTGCCTTCTCCCCATAATCCCTGACACCCGCACTGATCAATAATCTACAGTATCCATCTCTGCCTTAAAAATACCCATTGACTTGGCCTCCACAGCCCTCTGTGGCAAAGAATCCCACAGATCCACCACCCTCTGGCTGAAGAAATTCCTCCTCACCTCCTTAAAAGAACGCTCTTTAATTCTGAGGCTGTGCCCTCTGGTCCTAGACTCTCCCACCAGTGGAAACACCCTCTCCACATCCACTCTATCCAGGCCTCTCACTATTCAGTACGTTTCAGTGAGGTCCCCCCTCGTCCTTCTAAACTCCTGAAGGTTCCTGATGATCACTGCAGGGTCTCCATGTTAATCCCCTCTTGTTGCACCTCACTCACCCAGCAGAGAACCGCTAAGCCCCTCTCTCCCCCTCCACTCTCATCCCCACCGCCTCTTTGTCCCCCACCACCTCTTTTTCTCTCCACTCTCTCTCTCCCTCCTCCACTCCCTCTCTCCCCCACACTCACTCCCCCCCTCCCCATCTTTTCACTTTCTCCTCTCTTCCCACTCTGTCTCTCTATCCCTCTCTCTCCCTCTCTCCACTCCCTCTCCCCCACTCCCCCTTTCTGTCTCCCTTTCGCTCTCCACTCTATCTCTCTCTCCCCCCACCATCTCTCTCCCCCACTCCCTCTCTCCACCACCACTTTCTCTCTCTCTCTCCACCACTCTCTCTCCTTCACTCTCTCTCTCCAGTCTCACTCACCCTCCTCCATTCTCTCTCTCTCTCTCGCCCACTCCCTCCTCCCAACTTTTCTTCTTCCCTCTCCCCCACTCTCTCCCTCTCCGCCACTCTCTCTCTCTCCCTCTCTCTCGCCCCACTCTCCCTTTCTCTCTCTCCCCCTCTCCCCATCACCACTCTGTCTCTCTCCCCCACCGCCTCTCCCCTTCACTTTCTCTCTCTCCCCACTCTCACTCCCCCTCTCTCTGCCCCCACACCTCCTCTTCCCCCAACTTCCCTTCTCCTTCTATCTCCCCACTCCCTTTCACTCCATCCCACTGTCTCTTTCTCTCCCCCACTCTCTCTCCCTCTCTCCCCCACTCTCTCTCCCTCTCTCCCCCACTCTCTCTCCCTCTCTCCCCCACTCTCTCTCCCCCACTCTCTCTCCCTCTCCCCCACTCTCTCTCCCCCTCTCCCCCACTCTCTCTCACCCTCTCCCCCACTCTCTCTCCCCCTCTCCCCCACTCTCTCTCGATCTCTCCCCCACTCTCTCTCCCCCTCTCCCCCAGCCACTCCCCCATTTTCCCACTCTCACTCCCTCACCACTCTCCCCCCCCACACTTCCTCCTTCACTCTCTCTCCCCCACTCTTTCTCTCTCTCCCCCTACACTCTCTCCCTCCCCTACTCTCCTCCCTCCCTCTCCCCTAAACTCACTCTCGCTCTCTCCCTTTCTCTCTCCCATTCTTTCTCTCTCTCTCCCCCTTTCTCTCTCCCATTCTTTCTCTCTCTCCCTCTTTCTCTCCTTCTCCCACACACACACTCTCCCTCTCCCCCACACTCACTCTCCCCCACACTCTCTCCCTTTCTCTCTCTCACCTGTTCGCTCTCCCTCTCCTCCCGCTGCTCTCTCTCTCTCTCTCTCTCTCTCCCCCATTCTCCCACTGTCTCTCCCCCCCACACTCTTTCTCTTTCTCTCTCTCCCACTCTTCCCCCCCACCCCCACACCTCACCCTCACTTACTGGAACATGAGGGAGCCCGATTCCAGGGTGCATCGCGTAGGAGAATGTTCCGTCAGCTTCCGGAATAACTGCTTGGCCTGGTTTTGATATTCCTGCAGATTCCGCCCGGACTGTAACACAGAGTTGTGGAGTTTACCGCAATCTATAAGTTTAGTTTAGTTTAGTTTAGAGATACAGCGCGGAAACAGGCCCTTCGGCCCACCGGGTCCGTGCCGCCCAGCGATCCCCGCACACTAACACTATCCTACACCCACTAGGGACAATGTTTACATTTACCAAGCCGATTAACCTACAAACCTGCACGTCTTTGGAGTGTGGGAGGAAACCGAAGATCTCAGAACAAAACCCACGCGGGTCATAGAAACATAGAATATAGGTGCAGGAGTAGGCCATTCGGCCCTTCGAGCCTGTACCGCCATTCAATATGATCATCCAACTCAGTATCCCGTACCTGCCTTCTCTCCATACCCCCTGATCCCTTTAGCCACAAGGGCCACATCTAACTCCCTCTTAAATATAGCCAATGAACTGGGCCTCAACTACCTTCTGTGGCAGAGAATTCCACACATTCACCACTCTCTGTGTGAAGAAAAACTTTCTCATCTCGGTCCTAAAAGACTTCCCCCTTATCCTTAAACTGTGACCCCTTGTTCTGGACTTCCCCAACATCGGGAACAATCTTCCCGTATCTAGCCTCTCCAACCCCTTAAGAATGTTGTAAGTTTCTATAAGATCCCCCCCTCAATCTTCTAAAGGGTCACGGGGAGAATGTGCAAACTCCACACAGACAGCACCCGTGGTCGGGATGGAACCCGGGTCTCTGGTGCTGTGAGGCAGCAACTCTACCGCTGCGCGTGGAGGTCACGTCAGTGGATATTTTGTACGGCAGAGATAGATATATTCTTGATTAATACGGGTGTCAGGGGTTATGGGGAGAAGGCAGGAGAGTGGGGTTGGGAGGGAGAGATAGAATGAGAGATTGAATGGCGGAGTAGACTTGATGGGCCGAATGGCCTAATTCTGCTCCTATCACTTATGACCGTATGAAAATCACAGTTATAAAGCTGTGCAGCGTGGAAAAAGGCCCTTCGGCCCAACTCACCCGTGCCAGCCCTGCTAATCCATATATTGCCCAAGGCTCTCCCTAATGGTCTTGAGTTTGGTATGATTTTTTGGTATTATCTAATCCAATTGGACGGCATGCAAATCCCATTTCATCCCAAAGCACATGACTATAATAATAATAATAATAAACTTAAAACTAAACCAACCTGCATTTGGCCCACTTTTCCTCAAAACCTTTCCTGTCCACGTACTTCTCAAAGTTCGCAGGTTGAGTCGGAAGTAATGAAGTCTTTATTTCGAGAGGGCTAGAGTATAAAAATCAGAGATGTAATGCTGAGGCTCGATGAGGCGCTGGTCAGGTCACATTTGGAGGTATTGTGAGCTGTTTTGGGCCCCGTATCTGAGGAAGGATGTGCTGGCTCTGGAGAGGGTCCAGAGGAGGTTTACGAGAATGATCCCAGCAATGAGTGGGTAAACATACAGTGAGCGTTTGTCAGCACTGGGCCTGTACTCGCTGGAGTTTAGAAGGATGAGAGGGGGACCTCATTGAAGCTTACCGAATAGTGAAAGGCCTGGATAGAGTGGATGTGGAGAGGATGTTTCCACTAGTGGGAGAGTCCAGGACCAGAGGGCACAGCCTCAGAATTAAAGGGGGTACCTTTAGGAAGGTTCCTACCCTACACACTGGGGGTGATTTACAATTTGGAGTGTGGGAGGAAACCGGAGCACCAGGAGAAAACCCACGCAGGTCACAGGGAGAGCGTACAAACTCCGTACAGACAGCACCCGTAGTCAGGATCGAACCCAGGTCTCTGGCTAACTTTGCATTTGACTTCCTTACTTCTGACTCAACCTGCGAACTTTGAGAAGTACGTGGATAGGAAAGGTTTTGAGGAAAATGTAGTTTGGTTTAGAGATACAGCGCAGAAACAGGCCCTTATGCCCACCGGGTCCGCGCCGACCAGCGATCCCCGTACAATAACACTACACCCGCTACTGCTAATTAACCTGCAAACCTGTACGTCTTTGGAGTGTGGGAGGAAACCGAAGATCTCAGAGAAAACCCACGCAGGTCACGGGGAGAACGTGCAAACTCCGTACAGACGGCGCCCGTAGTCGGGATGGAACCCAGGTCTCCGGCGCTGCATTCGCTGTGAAGAAAGCCAATGGAATGTTGGCCTTCGTAACAAGAGGAGTTGAGTATAGGAGCAAAGAGGTCCTTCTACAGTTGTACCGGGCCCTGGTGAGACCGCACCTGGAGTACTGTGTGCAGTTTTGGTCTCCAAATTTGAGGAAGGATATTCTTGCTATGGAGGGCGTGCAGCGTAGGTTCACTAGGTTAATTCCCGGAATGGCGGGACTGTCGTATGTTGAAAGGCTGGAGCGATTGGGCTTGTATACACTGGAATTTAGAAGGATGAGGGGGGATCTTATTGAAACATATAAGATAATTAGGGGATTGGACACATTAGAGGCAGGAAACATGTTCCCAATGTTGGGGGAGTCCAGAACAAGGGGCCATAGTTTAAGAATAAGGGGTAGGCCATTTAGAACGGAGATGAGGAAGAACTTTTTCAGTCAGAGAGTGGTGAAGGTGTGGAATTCTCTGCCTCAGAAGGCAGTGGAGGCCAGTTCGTTGGATGCTTTCAAGAGAGAGCTGGATAGAGCTCTTAAGGATAGCGGAGTGAGGGGGTATGGGGAGAAGGCAGGAACGGGGTACTGATTGAGAGTGATCAGCCATGATCGCATTGAATGGCGGTGCTGGCTCGAAGGGCTGAATGGCCTCCTCCTGCACCTATTGTCTATTGTCTATTGTCTAACTCTACCGCTGCGCCACCGTAACCTGCCCACATCTTTAGTTTAGAGATACAGCGCGGAAACAGGCCCTTCGGCCCACCGAGTCCGCGCCGACCAGCGATCCCCGCGCACTAAAGGTAGACATGAAATGCTGGAGTAACTCAGCACGAAGAAACATCCCGCACTGCCACAGTACACACTGCAGGGACAGGGAGCTACGTCATGCACCGGTGGTTAATTATCACTTCATTCAATCTGTTGTTGTGCACTGTGTACTAACTAGGCTGTTATTACAGGTCACACAATCAGTTCCCTCCCCAAGTCTTTGTTTGCTGTGGAGTTAATATTTCATCGGAGATGGGCACAAAAGGCTGGAGTAACTCAGCGTGTCAGGCAGCGTCTCTGGAGATCAGAGGTGCGACGCTGAGGCTCGATAAGGCGCTGGTCAGGCCGTATTTGGAGCACTGCGAGCAAATCTGTTCTCCGTATCTGAGGGAAGGACGTGCTGGCTCTGGAGAGGGCCCAGAGGAGGTTTACAGGAACGATCCCAGGAATGAGTGGGTTAGCATACAATGGGCCTTTGTCGGCACTGGGCCTGTACTCGCTGGAGTTTGGAAGGGACCTCATTGAAACGTACAGAATAGTGAAAGGCCTGGATAGTGTGGACGTGGAGAGGATGTTTCCACTGGTGGGAGAGTCTCGGACCAGAGGGCACAGCCTCAGAATTAAAGGGAGTTCTTTTAGGAAGGAGACGAGGAGGAACGTCTTAAGTCAGAAGGTGGTGAATCTGTGGTGAACTCATTGCCACAGCGGGCTGTTTAGAGATTAGAGATACAGCGCTGAAACAGGCCCTTCGGCCCACCGAGTCCATGCCGACCAGCGATCCCCGCGCACTAACACTATCCTACACCCACTAGGGACAATGTTTACATTTACCCAGTCAATTAACCTACATACCTGTACGTCTTTGGAGTGTGGGAGGAAACCGGAGATCTCGGATAAAAAGCACGCAGGTCACGGGGAGAACGTACAAACTCCGTACAGACGGCGCCCGTAGTCAGGATGGAACCCGGGTCTCCGGCGCTGCATTCGCTGTAAGGCAGCAACTCTACCGCTGCGCCACCGTGTGTGATGGGACGGTGTGGAGGGAGGGAGCTTCATTCACTCAGTCTATATTCTCTGCTGTTCCTCTATCATTTAAACAAAAATCTTTGCCACAGACGGCTGTGGAGGCCAAGTCAGTGGATATTTTTTAAGGCAGAGATGGATAGATTCTTGATTAGTGCGGGTGTCAGGGGTTATGGGGAGAAGGCAGGAGACTGGGGTGTGGAGGGAGTGATAGATCAGCCATGATTGGATGGCGGGGTAGACTTGATGGGCCGAATGGCCTAATTCTGCTCCTTTCAACTATGAACTTCCACCGAGGGCAGGTTTACTGCGGCCAATTAACTTGCATGCAATGGTGGCACCTCGCAGTGCCCTCCCCACACTCACTCTCCTCTCCTCCCACCACCCCCTCCCTTCCTCTCTACACTCCTCCCCCGCTCCCTCCCCACACCCTCCCTCCATCCTCTCTCTCTCCACCTCCCCTTCCTCCCTCCCTCCCTCCACCCCCTCTGACGATCCCTCCCACCACCCCCTCCCTCCCTCCCTTACGCCCTCCTTTCCTCTCTACACTCCTCCCTCCCTCCCTCCCCACGCCCTCTCTCTCCACCTCCCCTCCCTCAATCCTTCCTCATTGCATTCGCACCCCGGGGGTTATTGCACCCCATGCATGGGAGCCCAGCTGCCCATGGGGTCTCAAGGGTGCAGTTGAGTGCATTACCCCGTTGCATGCATCTGCAAGGGGGGTTACATATATTACCCCGTTGTATGCATCTGCAAGGGGTTACATGCATTACATTAGCACAAGGGGGGGGTTACATATATTACCCCGTTCCATGCATCTACAAGGCAGTTACATATATTACCCTATTGCATGCATCGACCAGGGGGTCACATGCATCTACAAGGGGGTCACATGCATTACCCCGTTGCATGCATCGACAAGGGGGTCACATGCATCAACCCGTTGCATGCATCTACAAGGGGGTCACATGCATTACCCCGTTGCATGCATCGACAAGGGGTCACATGCATTACCCCATCGCATGCATCTGCAAGAGGGGTCACATGCATTACCCCCGTTGCATGCATCTACAAGGGGATCACATGCATTACCCCGTTGCATGCATCTACAAGGGGGTTGCATATATTACCCCCATTGCATGCATCTGCAAGGGGGTTACATATATTACCCCATTGCATGCATCTGCAAGGGGGTTACATGCATGACCCCGTTGCATGCATCTACAAGAGAGGTCACATGCATTACCCCGTTGCATGCATCTACAAGGGGGGTCACATATATTACCCCGTTGCATGCATCTACAAGAGGGGTTACATATATTACCCCTTTGCATGCATCGACCAGGGGGTCACGCATTGCATTAGCGCCCCCCCCCCCCCCCCCCACCCCCTGGGTACATGGGACAGAGGCTGTGCCCTGCTCTGCCCCCCTCTATACCTGTTCGTTCTCTTGCATTGATGCTGCCAGGGGTAATCCGTCCGCCACCCGGGCGATCATGGTCATGAGGATCATGTTTGCAGCGGCCGCCCGGATCCATGCAGCGACTGACGTGGCTCATCCCCGGGCTGGCTCGCACCTTAAAGGGGCGGGTCGGCCAAACACTCCCTCTTAAAGGCGCACGCCCCTGGGACACTGTCACATACACACAAACACACACACTGATACACACACACATGCATAGCCTCAGACACACTCACACACACACACACACACACACACACACACACACACACACACCCATGCATAGCCTCAGACACACTCACACACACACTGCCACACTCACACACACTCACACACACACACACAAACATACACACTCACACACACACACCCATGCATAGCCTCAGACACACTCACACACACACTGCCACACTCACACACACTCACACACTCACACACACACCCATGCATAGCCTCAGACACACTCACACACACACACTGCCACACTCACACACACACACTGCCACACTCACACACACACACACTGCCACACACACACACACACTCACTCTTACACTCACACACACACACACACACACCCATGCATAGCCTCAGATCACTCACACACACACACTGCCACACTCACTCACACACACACACTGCCACACACACACTCACACACACACACTGCCACACTCACTCACACACACACACTCACACACACACACACACACTGCCACACTCACTCACACACTCACTCACACGCACACTCACACACACACTCACACACACTCACACACACACTGCCACACTCACACACACTCACACACACACTCACACACAAACACACTCACACACACACACACACACACACTGCCACACTCACACACACTCACACACACACTCACACACACACACCACACACACTCACACACACACTCACACACTCACACACTCACACGCACACACTCACACACACACACAGGCACTCACACACACACACACACTCACTCTTACACACACACTCACACACACACCCATGCATAGCCTCAGACACACACACACTCACACACACACACACACACACACAGTCACACACACACACACTCACACACTCACTCTTACACACACACTCACACACACACCCATGCATAGCCTCAGACACACTCACACACACACTCACACACACACACCACACACACTCACACACACACTCACACACTCACACACACACTCACACACACACACACCAACAGACACATAGACTCACACACTCACACTGCCACACTCACACACACACACTCACACACTCACACACACACACTCACACACACACACACACCAACAGACACATAGACTCATACACTCACACACACACACTCACACACATACACACACACACACTCACACTCACACACACAAACTCAATGCATGTGACCCCCTTGTAGATGCATCGAAGAGGAAGGTTGAAGAGAAGAGTGAAGAGAAGAAGAAAATTGAGGAGGAGAAGAAGATTGAGGAGAAGATTGGGGAGGAGAAGATTGAGGAGAAGATTGAGGAGAAATAGAAGATTGAGGAGAAGAAAATTGAAGAGAAGCAGATTGAGGAGAAGAAGTTTGAGGAGAAGAAGCTTGAGGAGGAGGAGATTGAGGAGGAGAAAATTGAGGAGAAGAAGATTGAGGAGAAAAGTGAAGAGACGAAGAAAATTGAGGAGGAGAAGAAGATTGAGGAGAAGCAGATTGAGGAGAAGATTGAGGAGAAATAGAAGATTGAGGAGAAGAAGATTGAGGAGATGAAGAAAATTGAAGAGAAGAAGATTGAGGAGAAGAAGATTGAGGAGAAGAAGATTGAGGAGAAGTAGAAGATTGAGGAGAAGAAGAAGATTGAAAAGAAGCAGATTGAAGAGAAGATTGAGGAGGAGAAGTTTGCGAAGGGGAAGATTGAGTAGAAGAAGCTTGAGGAGGAGGAGGAGGAGGAGGAGAAGAAGATTGAGAAGAAGATTGAGAAGAAGATTGAGGAGGAGAAGCTTGAGGAGAAGAAGATTGAGAAGAAGATTGAGGAGAAGATTGAGGAGGAGAAGATTGAGGAGAGGAAGATTGAAGAGAAGAGTGAAGAGAAGAAGAAAATTGAGGAGGAGAAGAAGATTGAGGAGAAGAAGATTGAGGGGAAGAAGATTGAGCAGAAGAAGATTGAGGAGAAGAAGAAAATTGAAGAGAAGAAGATTGAGGAGAAGAAGATTGAGGAGAAGAAGTAGAATGAGGAGAAGAAGATTGAGAAGAAGAAGAAGATTGAGGAGGAGAAGTAGAATGAGGAGAAGAAGATTGAGAAGAAGAAGAAGATTGAGGAGGAGAAGCTTGAGGAGGAGAAGAAGAAGATTGAGAAGAAGATTGAGGAGAAGAAGATTGAGGAGGAGAAGATTGAGGAGAGGAAGATTGAAGAGAAGAGTGAAGAGAAGAAAATTGAGGAGGAGAAGAAGATTGAGGAGAAGAAGATTGAGGAGAAGATTGAGGAGAAGTAGAAGATTGAGGAGAAGTAGAAGATTGAGGAGAAGTAGAATGAGGAGAAGAAGATTGAGGAGAAGAAGCTTGAGGAGGAGGAGGAGAAGAAGATTGAGAAGAAGATTGAGGAGGAGAAGATTGAGGAGAAGAAGATTGAGGAGAAAGTGAAGAGAAGAAGAAAATTGAGGAGGAGAAGAAGATTGAGGAGAAGAAGATTGAGGAGAAGATTGAGGAGAAATAGAAGATTGAGGAGAAGAAGATTGAGGAGAAGATTGAGGAGAAATAGAAGATTGAGGAGAAGAAGATTGAGGAGAAGAAGAAAATTGAAGAGAAGTAGATTGAGGAGAAGAAGATTGAGGAGAAGAAGATTGAGGAGAAGTAGAAGATTGAGGTGAAGAAGAAGGATGAGGAGAAGAACATTGAGAAGAAGAAGATCGAGGAGAAGATTGCGGAGAAGAAGATTGAGAAGAAGAAGAAGAAGGATGAGGAGAAGAACATTGAGGAGAAGAAGAAGATCGAGGAGAAGATTGCAGAGAAGAAGATTGAGGAGGAGAAGAAGAAGATTGTGGAGAAGAAGATTGTGGAGAAGACTGAGGATGATAAGAAGAAGATTGAGGAGAAGATTGCGGAGAAGTTTGAGGAGAAGAAGATTGAGGAAAAGAAGATTGAAGAGAAGAAGAGGATTGAGGAGAAGAAGATTGAGGAGAAGATTGAGGAGAAGATTGAGGAGGAGAAGATTGAGAAGAGGAAGATTGAAGAGAAGATTGAAGAGAAGAAGATTGCAAAGGGGAAGATTGAGGAGAAGAAGCTTGAGGAGGAGAAGAAGATTGAGGAGAAGATTGAGGAGGAGAAGAAGATTGAGGAGAAGAAGATTGAGAAGATTGAGGAGAAGAAGATTGAGGAGAAGAAGATTGAGGAGAAGCAGAAGATCGAGGAGGAGAAGAAGATTGGAGAGGAGAAGATTGAGGAGAAGAAGATTGAGGAGGAGAAGATTGAGGAGAAGAAGATTGAGGAGAATAAGATCGAGAAGAAGATTGTGGAGAACAAGATTGTGGAGAAGAAGATTGAGGATGATAAGAAGATCGTGGAGGAGAAGATTGAGGAGAAGATTGAGGAGAAGATTGAAGAGAAGAAGAACATTGAGGAGGGGAAGAAGATTGAGGAGAAAAAGATTGAGGAGAAGATTGAGATGAAGATTGAGAGGAAGAAGATTGAGGAGTAGAAGATTGAGGAGAAGATTGAGGAGGAGAAGAAGATTGAGGAAAACAAGAAGATTGAGGAGAAGATTGAGGTGAAGAAGATTGAGGAGAAGAAGATTGAAGAGAAGAAGCAGATTGAGGAGAAGATTGAGGAGATGAAGATTGAGGAGATGAAGATTGAAGAGAAGAGTGAAGAGAAGAAATTGAGGAGGAGAAGAAGATTGAGGAGAAGATTTATGTCCGGATGATCTTTTCAAGGCAGAAAATGCAGTTATCTCTTTCTGTCAAAGACAAGAATATAAGGAAGAGCTATCAGCATTACAAGCTGGCGAACATGGTGTTAAAAGTAGTTGCTTTTACAGCCTTGACCCGATACTGCATAAAGGACTTCTGAGAATAGGTGGTCGCCTAAATAAACTAGCGATGCCTGAAGAATCTCAGCATCCTATTATTCTCTCGAAGGGTTTTCATATTTCAACATTGCTGTTACGACATGGAGGAAGAAATCACATGTTGACGAAACTTCGTAAAAAATATTGGATACGCAGAACAATTAGGGGCCAGTGTGTAGAAGCCACGTACGCTTAATTTAGCTACTGTCATTGCATTATGGCTAAGTATAATATCTCTAGTTTCTGTCCTTTTTTGCATGTTTGTGGGTGCGATTTGATACGTAATGGGAAGTGTCTAGATGGGAGGAGACTCGCATGGCAAGAGAGATTGTGGGTCAGTTTAGTCTCGGAGGATGGAGAGAATACAGTTCTTTACAGTACGCTCGTGCCAGCTACACTTGTAAGAACCACACGGTAATAACCACACGGTAATAACCACAAGAATTTTACTTTATTGTTTGAAGAAGAAACAGTTGATAAGAACGAAAGGTTGTGAGTTACTCTTTGATTTGTGCAACTTTAATAAAGACCAATTAATCAAGAAACACCGTTTGGAAGATTCGATTTTGTTATCTTAGGGTGCGGTGTGTGGGTAAGCTTATAACTCCATTCCATCCCCGAGCAGTAATGGCTATCGAAGTTGGACTTTGAGAAGGTATAGAAACCACCATTACAAGCGGGTTGTTGGCCCACGACGTGCCGCCGCCACTCCTGCAGTCTAGCCCAGTAACTGGCTGTTGGCCCCCGACAACCCGCTACTGGACCAAACTGCAGCAACAGAGTGCTTGGTGAGCACAAATAAACTCGCTGCTGGGCCAAACTGCATTAGCTGTGGCTGCTTGATGGGTAAAAATACCCACTACTGGAACAAACTACAGAAGCGGTGGCGGCTGGGCAGTCACGGTGGCGCAGCGGTAGAGTTGCTGCCTTACAGCGAATGCAGTGCCGGAGACCCTGGTTCCATCCCGACTACGGGGGCTGTCTGTACGGAGTTTGCACGTTCTCCCCGTGACCTGCGTGGGTTTTCTCCGAGATCTTCGGTTTCCTCCCACACTCCAAAGACGTGCAGGTTTGTAGGTTAATTGGCTTGGTAAATGTAAAAATTGTCCTTAGTGGTTTGGCCCAGGAGCGGCTTGTCGGGCCCGACAAACCGTCGCCGCTTCTGCAGTCTGGCCCAGCAGCGGCTTGTCGGGCCCAGCAGCGGCTTGTCGGGCCCAGCAGCGATTTGTTGGGCCCGACAACCTGCTGCTGGACCAGACTGCAGCAGCGGTGGCGGCGGCTTGTCGGGCCCAGCAACCCGCAGCAACTCTGCCGCTGGGCCAAACCACTAGGGAAAACTTTTACATTTACCAAGCCAATTAACCTACAAGCCTGCACGTCTTTGGAGTGTGGGAGGAAACCGAAGATCTCGGGGGAAAACCCACGCAGGTCACGGGGAGAACGTGCAAACTCCATACAGACAGCACCCGTAATCGGGATCGAACCCGGGTCTCCGGCACTGCATTCGCTGTAAGGCATCAACTCTACCGCTGCGCCACCGTGACCGCCCAGCCGCCACCGCTACTGTAGTTTGTTCCAGTAGTGGGTATTTCTACCCGTCAAAACAGGGGTTAGTTAGTTGGGCCCACCAAGCAGCCACAGCTAATGCAGTTTTGGCCCAGCAGCGAGTTTGTTTGTGCTCACTAAGCCCCCACCGCCACAGCAGTTTGCTTGTGCTCACCAAGCCCCCACCGCTGCTGTAGTTTGACCCAGCAGAGTTGTTAGTGGACCCAAACAAGACATCGCCGCCGCTTTTTGTGCAGTTTCGGCCCAGCATTGAGTTGTTTGAAGTCCCCCTCACCGCTACCGCTGCAGCAGTTCACCCAGCAACGGGTTGGTGGACCCCGACAAGTCGCCGCCACCGCCACGGCAGTTTGCCCCTAACAGTGAGTTGTTGAGCCCGCCAATCCCCCACCGCTGCTACAGTTTGGTCCAGCAGAGGGTTGGTTGGTTGACCCGGACAAGTCGCCTGCGATACTGTTCCAACTGGTACTAACTCAGTTCCCACTGGCCTAACCACTACCGCGCCCTTAAATATGACCCGCCCTGCCTCCGTCAACACACACACACACACACACACACACACACACACACACACACACGTGTTTTTGCCTTCATCCATATAAACGCCGTGTCCACACTTCCACACTCCCTTTTCTCACACCGCCCCCTTTGTTTTGGAGCGATGAAGGATCATTAGCGTCGAGCAGGGAGGAGGGAAAAGGAGGGAGGAGGGAACCCGGCGGCAGCCATTTTGACGGCAGCCATTTTGACGGCAGCCATGTTGACGGCGCTGTAGGCCCTGGGTTAACATTCACTCGAGTTTTCCTCTCATCCCCCCCTTCCCTACATCAAAAATCTTCTAACCCCCCTCTCTAACTCCAGGTCCCTCAGGTCGGCCGACTTGGGGCTACTCACTATCCCGCGGTCTAGGCTTAAGCTCAGGGGTGACCGCGCTTTTGCGGTTGCAGCTCCTAGACCGTGGAACATCATCCCTCTCCCCATCAGAACTGCCCCCTCCATCGACTCCTTTAAGTCCAGGCTCAAAACCTATTTCTACTCCCTAGTGTTTGAGGCTCATTGAGGAGGCGCTGTGAACTGTTTGCGTGCTACTGTATGTTTCATTTTTTTTCCTTAGTACCTAATCAGATGTACAGCACTTTGGTCAACGTGGGTTGTTTTAAAATATGCTATACAAATAAAATTGACTTGACTTGACTTGACTTCCCACCCCCTGAAGCCGTGCCCCCCTCTCCCTCCCTCCCCACATCCATCCCCTCCCTCCCCACATCCATCTCCTCCCTCCCCACATCCATCTCCCTCCCTCCCCACATCCATCCCCTCCCTCCCCACATCCATCTCCCTCCCTCCCCACATCCATCTCCCTCCCTCCCCACATCCATCCCCTCCCTCCCCACATCCATCTCCCTCTCTCCCCACATCCATCCCCTCCCTCCCCACATCCATCTCCTCCTCCCTCCATCCCCTCCCCCTGTGGAAGCCGGCGTTGGACTTCTTGTTGTACACGGCCTTGCATCCGTTGGCCGCACAACTGGCCGGCATTATCTTTTTTTTTAAAACAAATTCCCTCCCCCCGCCGAAACCTCCTACAGAAAATGATGCGACGTTTCAATCGCACATTTGTAATGCCTCTGGTGCCTTTTTCCTCTTCGTTTCTCAATCTCTCCCTCTCGCTTTCCTTCCCCCCCCCCACCGGACCTCCTTTACTAAGATGGCGGGTCGGTGAGTAGAGATTTCCTCCCCCCCCTCCCCCCCCCGGAACTCCTTTACTAAGATGGCGGGTCGGTGAGTAGAGATTTCCTTCCCCCCCCCCCCCCCCCGGGACCTCCTTTACTAAGATGGTGGGTCGGTGAGTAGAGATTTCCTCCCCCCTCCCCCCCCCCCCGGACCTCCTTTACTAAGATGGCGGGTCGGTGAGTAGAGATTTCCTTCCCCCCCCCCTCCCCCCGACCTCCTTTACTAAGATGGCGGGTCGGTGAGTAGTATGGGTGGGGAAAGTGTGGAGATTCACGTTTAAGTGCGTGGCGTGAGCAGGGACATCTTTCCCCTCTCCTCTCACAATGGGCAAACGCCATATTCCAGCTCAAGGTAGGGTGACGTTTGTTTAACCTTGAATACAACACAACAGTGCTGGGGCAACTCAGTGGGAATTTGGGAAGGAATTCCCTCCAAAGATGCTGCCTCACCCACACAGTTCGTCCAGCACTTTTAAGCTCAACTCAAGATTTCCAACATCTGCAGTTCCTTGTGTTTGTCTCTATCTTTGTTTTTCTTTTAACCTTGGCTGTACTAAGGCAGGTGAATGGGGAGGATGTAAGATAAATTGCAATTTAATAGACAATAGGTGCAGGAGTAGGCCAGTAGGCGAAATATGAGGTGCTGTTCCTCCAATTTCCGGTGGGCCTCACTATGGCACTGGAGGAGGCCCATGACAGAAAGGTCAGACTGGGAATGGGAGGGGGAGTTGAAGTGCTGGGCCACCGGGAGATCAAGTTGTTTAAGGCGGACTGAGCGAAGGTGTTGGGCGAAGCGATCGCCGAGCCTGCGTTTGGTTTCGCCGATGTAAAGAAGTTGACATCTAGAGCAGCGGATGCATTAGATGAGGTTGGAGGATGTGCAGGTGAACCTCTGTCTCACCTGGAAAGACTGTTTGGGTCCTTGGATGGAGCTGAGGGCGGAGGTAAAGGGACAGGTGTTGCATCTCCTGCGGTTGCAGGGGAAAGTGCCCGGGGATAGGGTTGTTTGGGTAGGAAGGGACGAGTGGACCAGGGAGTTACGGAGGGAACGGTCTCTGCGGAACGCAGAAAGGGGAGGGGATGGGAAGGTATGGCCAGTGGTGGGGTCCCGTTGTAGGTGACGGAAATGTTCGCGGATGATTTGTTGAAATCATTAACCCTATTTCATTTGCTCCAAGTTAAATTTTGCAAGTGCTGAATTCTGTTCACAAATTGAAAATGTAGTGTCCAGTTGGAGTCACAAGAGACTGTGGATGAAGTAATTTAGAGAGAAAAAAACAGACTATTGTAGGACTCGCCGAGCCGCTCGCCGGGACTGGCTTTGCCGCTCGCCGGGACTAGCCGTCCGCTCGCCGGGCCTCGCCAAGCCGCTCCCCTGGGCCGGCCATTCACGCTGTTAAAGACATGCTGGAGCAAGTATGTCTTCAATGAAAATGCGCTGTTTTAAATGAAACTCTTTCTTCATAACTTATCATATCATATCATATCATATATATACAGCCGGAAACAGGCCTTTTCGGCCCACCAAGTCCGTCCCGCCCAGCGATTCCCGTACATTAACACTATCCTACATCCCACTAGGGACAATTTTTACATTTACCCAGCCAATTAACCTACAAACCTGTACGTGTTTGGAGTGTGGGAGGAAACCGAAGATCTCGGAGAAAACTCACGCAGGTCACGGGGAGAACGTACAAACTCCTTACAGTGCAGCACCCGTAGTCAGGATCGAACCTGAGTCTCCGGCGCTGCATTCGCTGTAAAGCAGCAACTCTACCGCTGCGCTACCGTGCCGCCTTAGTCATACATTTTATGACCAATGTTCTTTTATGCAATATCAAGAGAATTGGGATGTGTACGGAAAAACCGAAATAGAAAAACCAAAACAAAACAATTTTTTTTTTTGTAAAAAGTATTTCTGTTCTATAACCTTTCTATAAATACCAGAATATTCTCATGATAGGCCTGACATTGTGCATGTAGTCCAAGAACTACAGACTGTTGGAAATAATAGTCGTTTTTCACACATGAATGTAGCACAACGCGTATGCGCATTTGGCGTGCATAGAAACATAGAAACTAGGTGCAGGAGTAGGCCATTCGGCCCTTCGAGCCTGCACCGCCATTCAATATGATCATGGCTGATCATCCAGCTCAGTAGCCTGTACCTGCCTTCTCTCCATACCCCCTGATCCCGTTAGCAAAAAGGGCCACATCTAACTCCCTCTTAAATATAGCCAATGAACTGGCCTCAACTACCTTCTGTGGCAGAGAATTCCACAGACTCACCACTCTCTGTGTGAAGAAATGTTTTCTCATCTCGGTCCTAAAAGACTTCCCCCTTATCCTTAAGCTGTGGCCCCTGGTTCTGGACTCCCCCAACATCGGGAACAATCTTCCCGCATCTAGCCTCTCCAACCCCTTAAGAATTTTATATGTTTCTATAAGATCCCCCCTCAGTCTTCTAAATTCCAACGAGTACAAGCCCAATCTATCCAGTCTTTCCTCATATGCAAGTCCCGCCATCCCAGGGATTAATCTGGTGAACCTTCTCTGTACTCCCTCTAAGGCAAGAACGTCTTTCCTCAGGTTAGGAGACCAAAACTGCACACAATACTCCAGGTGCGGTCTCACCAAGGCCCTGTACAACTGCAGCAGAACCTCCCTGCTCCTAAACTCAAATCCTCTTGCTATGAATGCCAACACACCATTCGCTTTCTTCACTGCCTGCTGCACCTGCATGCTTGCTTTCAATGACTGGTCCACCATGACACCCAGGTCACGTTGCATCTCCCCTTCTCCCAATCGGTCACCATTCAGGTAATACTCTGCTTTCCTGTTCTTGCCGCAAAGTGCATACTTTCTTTTGCTGAAAAGTTGCATTACGTGCCATATTATGAATTTGTAATATTCTGAATTTTGGACATCAAATTTGTAAAACCAAATGTTGGGAGGTCTGTTCATGAACCATACTGTGACCAAACCTCTCCGTGTTGGAAGAATGGAAGATGCAGAAAGAGATTCCCGAAGCCGTTTATCAAAAACACAAGGTGTGGAGATGAGTCACATCCTCTATACAGAAGAGGATCTCCGGATATGGGAGGATTTTAGGGACATCAAGAAGGATGCCGGGATCAATTTAAAGAAAAATCGCGATTTTTTTTTTAAGCCATTTATTTTAAAGAAAAAAATTATTTATTTTTCCCCATATCATTTTTCCCCAAAGATTTATTTATTTTTCCCCATATCACAATGGCAACCCAATGAGTTGTGGTCCCAATGGGTACACTTGGTCTAGTCTCTCTTATGAATGATACAATCAATTATATGGCATATCATAACACTGCAAATATAACAACATAAAGTTCCTCCTCTTTCTAACATTTTCTAACAACGCATTAAAGTGAAGCCATATTTTAAATCACTTATTAGTTATGGAGTTATAAATAGGTCAGATTATACAAGAGCTCAAAATGTTTATGTATACTGTATCAAGTAATAATGTCCTTAAGCATTATACTGGAACTGTTAAACTACAATGTTGAGAACTATATTCTGCACTCTGTATCTTTCCCTTCGCTTTACCTATTTGATTTGAGTTCAGCTTGAATGTATCAATGTATATATCAATGTGCAGGAAGGAACTGCAGATGCTGGTTTACACCAAAGATAGACACAAAATGCTGGAGTAACTCATGTATAGTATTACCTGATTTGATTGGAAAGCGTGCGCAATAAAGCTTTTCACTGTGACAATAATAAACTTACACCCAAACCCACAATGACTGCAATTCACACCAGGAAACTGTTGTTCCATGAATAGCAATTCTCTTCTCTGGAATTCCCAAGGACAGAGAGAAGTGGATGCAGGATCACTGAGAAACAATAAACGGAGACTGGTATATACTTGGTCATTAGAGAATGAAAGAATATGAGAAGATGGAGACAAAGTGGTGCAGTAATTCAGCGGGACAGGCAGCATTTCTGGATGGAAGGAATGGGTGACTTTTCAGGTCGAGACCCTTCTTCAGACTGAGAGTCAGGGGACAGGGAGGCACAGAGATAAGGAAGGGTAAGGTGTGAAAACAGGACATCAAAAGGGATGGGGTCCAAGGAAAATGTAGAATATACCATTGATAGCTAGGAGAAGGTGACAACAAAGCAAAGCAAATACGAGGATAGTGTCTCTTTATAACTTCATAGGTGATAGGAGCAGAATTAGGCCATTTGGCCCATCAGGTCTACTCTGCCATTCAATCATGGCTGATCTATCTCTCCCTCCTAACCCCATTCTCCTGCCTTCTTCCCATAACCCCTGACACCCGTACTAATCAATTTTCCTTCCCCCTCGATTGTCTATGTTCTTACCACGTGACTCTTGCCCAGAGTGGGGGAATCGAGAACCAGTGGGCATAGGTTTAAGGTGAAGGGGGAAAGATTTTATAGGGATCTAAGGGGTAACTTTTTCACGCAAAGGGTGGTGAGTGTATGGAACGAGCAATCCTAGGAGGTAGTTGAGGCAGGGACTAAGAAGCAATTAGACGGATACAGGGTTAGATATAAAATGCTGGAGAAACTGAGCGTAACTTCTGAAGAAGGGTCTTGACCCAAAACGTCAACCATTCCTTCTAACCAGAGATGCTGCCTGTCGCACTGAGTTACTCCAGCGTTTTGTGTCTATCTTTGGTGTGAACCAGCATCTGCAGTTCCTTTGTACATGGTACATGGATAGGACAGGTTTAGAGGGATATGGGCCAAACGCAGGCAGGTGGGACGAGTGCAAGTGGGACATGTTGGTCGGTGTGGAAAAGTTGGGCCGAAGGGCCTGTTTCCACACTGTATCACTCTATGACTCTGACATTGGAAGTACATGGCTTCTTTTGTTTATTATTAAGTACAAAAGTAATTACATCAGGAAATGAAACAATAGGTGTCACTGTTGTTCATTCCTACTAAAAAAAGGTTCTCCCATTTTCTACAGTCTTTCTTGCTTTAAACTGTTAAATGTATTTAAAAAAATGATAAAAACCCAGCTATTTTTTTGTTGTTTGTTTTTGTTGAACCTAATACTTGACCAAAATGTTCAAACAATTGCCTATCTCTCGAACATTTCTCCAATGACAAGCTTCAAGACTTGCATACTTGGTTCCCTGTTCACGAGTTTCGACTGTTAAGGCACTGTGAGGAAAGTGAGAGAGATCTTTGCTGCTTCCTCTCATCTGCACATCACAATTGGGCTCCATGCTGCCAAAGAACAGTGGCATAAGGGATCAATTCCTCACTCCATGAAAATCAATTTAAATGGGATTAGAGGGATAGATTTGAACATAAATGCCACAGAGTCAAGTAACTTGCAGTAATGAGGATGGCATTGAGGAACATTGAGTGAAGACCCCAAAATGTGACTGTTTACCAATAGAAACTACTTTAGACTTTTTACTCTTACTTTAGACTGTATAGTGTGGAAACAGGCCCTTCGATCCACCAAGTCCGCGATCATCTGTATACCTGCACTACCTACACACTGGAGACACTAGAGTTATCAAAGTCAATTAACCTAGAAACCTGTACGTCTTTAGAGTGTGGGAGCATACAGAGGAAACTGGAGCATACGGAGGAAATCCACGTTTGTCACAGGGATAACGTGCAAACTCTGTACAGACAGCACCTGTACTCAGGATTGAACCCGGTCTCTGGCATTGTAAGGTGGCAACTTTACCACTTTGCCACCATGCCACCCCAAGTGAAATTGTCCCAAAACAGAACAATTAAATTCTTACTTGCAGCAGCAACAGCACAACTGGTATGTAAACACAATACTCAATGCAAAGAACAAAATATTCAATAAATCCCCCCAAAAAGTGCAAAAACAATACAAATGCCAGAGTCCCAAGTGCAACCAAGGAAGTTTGTCGTGTGGAGTTTAGCTGGTGTCTGTAATGTTCAAGAGCCCGATGGTTGTTGGGAATAAGCTGTTCCTGAACCTGGATGTTACAGTTTTCACACTCATACCTTCTACCTGACAGCAGGAATGAAATGAGAGTTGGCCAGGGTAGTGTGGGCCCTTGATGGTATTGGCTGCCTTTTATGAGTCAGTGCCTCTTATAAAGATCCCTTTGCTAGTGTTGAGGTCAGCACCCATGATGCAATGCTCACCACTTTTTGTAATCTCTTTCGTTCCTGGGTGATCGAGTTGCTGAACCAGGCCGTGATGCAACCAGTCTTTAGTGTACTAATACTGTATATTTTTGGCGTTACATGAGATATTGAGGAACACAGCTGCTATTTCAGCCAACTCATCTGCTTAACTTGTTGTTTGCAGGAATGAAACTTGATATTGGTATCAAGCAGTTACTGATCCTATTAGATTCAGAGAGAGACTGAGGTAATCTTAAGTTTATATCAGGTGAGAGATGAGAGAATGTCCTGGAGAGTAATGGGTTAGGTTTGTCTCGAGGTAACAAAGCAGAGATAAGCATTTCAGATGCAGATGTACTAAGATTGAGGACTTTAGAACCCTGACACCCCAAACAACTTCAGACCAATCTCCAACCTACCCTTTCTGTCCAAAGTTTTGGAACGTGCTGTAGCTTCCCAACTCAAATACCACCTCTCTACCAATAACCTGTATGAAACTTTCCAATCCGGATTCCACTCAAACCACTGTACTGAAACTGCGCTCCTCAAAATCACAAACGACATTCTCCTCTCCTCCGACGCTGGCAACCTCAACATCCTCATCCTACTTGACCTCAGCGCCGCCTTTGACACCATAAATCACTCCATTCTCCTCACCCGACTTGAAACCTCCCTTAACATCACCGGCACAGCCCTATCCTGGTTCAAATCTTACCTCTCCGACAGGCACCAGTTCATCTCCATTAACAACTGTAAATCCCCCACCGCTCCCCTCCCCCAAGGTGTCCCCCAAGGCTCAGTCCTTGGCCCCCTCCTCTTCATCCTCTACCTGTTCCCCCTTGGTCAATTAATCCGCCGTCATGGTCTCAACTTCCACTGCTTCGCCGATGATATCCAGCTCCTCATCTCCACCAAGTCAATCTCCCCCATCACACACTCTACACTGACAAACTGCATCACTGAAATAAAATCTTGGCTTCAATCAAATTTCCTCAAACTCAATTGCAACAAATCTGAAATCATCATCATTGGTCCAAAAACGCTCACCAAATCCACCCAAAACTTCATCCTCAACATTGATGGTCTCCCAGTATCCACCTCACCTCACATCCGGAATCTTGGAATCATCTTTGATCAAACCCTCTCCTTCGACAAACACATCAAACACATCACAAAGACAGCCTTCTTCCACCTCAAAAACATCGCCCGTCTCCGTCCATCCCTCTCCTCCACAGCTGCAGAAACCCTCATCCACGCCTTCATCACCTCCCGTCTGGACTACTGCAACAGCCTCCTCTATGGCGCACCCTCAAAAATCATCAGTAAACTTCAATACATTCAAAACTCCGCTGCCCGTCTACTCACCCACACCCCGATCCGTGATCATATCACCCCCGTCCTTTACAAACTCCACTGGCTCCCCATCCCCCAGAGAATCCAGTACAAAATCCTCCTCATGACCAACAAAGCCCTCCATAACCTGGCCCCATCCTACCTGACCGACCTCCTCCACAGGCACACTCCCACCTGCACCCTCCGCTCTGCTGCTGCCAATCTCCTATCCCCCCACATCCGGACCAAACTCAGATCCTGGGGGGACAGGGCTTTCTCCATCGCTGCTCCCACCCTATGGAACTCACTACCCCAAACCGTTAGAGACTCCTCCACACTCACCACATTCAAAACATCGCTGAAGTCTCACCTGTTCAGTACTGCCTTCAACCACTGAAGGTCACCTCACCTTCCATCTCCTTTCTCTGTTCGTTTACTTATTTACTTATTTATCTATTTATTCATTTCCCTATGTTCTCTAAATCTCTGTAAAGCGTCTTTGAGTATATGAAAAGCGCTATATAAATAAAATGCATTATTATTATTATTATTTAGCAATGTTTCTGAGCCAATAGACAATAGGTGCAGGAATAGGCCATTCGGCCCTTCGAGCCATGTGATCATGGCTGATCATTCACAATCAGTACCCCGTTCCTGCCTTCTCCCCATACCCCCTGACTCCGCTATCCTTAAGAGCTCTATCTAGCTCTCTCTTGAATGCATTCAGAGAAAAGGCCTCCGCTGCCTTCTGAGGCAGAGAATTCCACAGATTCACAACTCTCTGACTGGAAAAGTTTTTTTCCTCATCTCCATTCTAAATGGCCTACCCCTTATTCTTAAACTTTTACAACTGTGGCCCCTGGTTCTGGACTCCCCCAACATTTGGAACATGTTTCCTGCCTCTAACGTGTCCAACCCCTTAATCTTATACGTTTCGATAAGATCCCCTCTCATCCTTCTAAATTCCAGTGTATACAAGCCTAGCCGCTCCAGTCTTTCAACATATGACAGGCAATATATGTTGTCATGGCAATGAGCTGAATAACTTATTTCAGGGTATTAAGGTAACCGTACTATAAACAGCAGTCAGATCTCACATGACAGCCCCGGTGGCACAGTGGTAGATTTGCTGCCTTACAGCGTCAGAGACCCGGGTTCGATCCTAACTATGGGAGCTGTCTGTACGGAGTTTGTACGTTCTCCCTGTGACCTACGTGGGTTTTCTCCAGTATCTTCCCACACTCCAAAGACGTACAGGTTTGTAGGTTTCTTGGCTAGGTATTGGCGTGATAAAATTGGCTTGATGAAATTGTAAATTGTCCCGAGTTTATGTAGGATAGTGTTCTTGTGTGAGGATCGTTGGTCGGCCCGGACTCGGTGGGCTGACACCATGCAAGGCACCATGCACACACACACACACACACACACACACACACACCCCACACACACACACACACTCACACACACACACATACACAGACAGACACACACACACTCACACACACACACACACACTCACACACACACTCACACACGCACACACACACACTCACACACACACTGTCAGTAACACACACACAGACGCTCACACACACACACACACACTGTCACACACACACTCACACACACACACACACACACTCACACACACACACACACTGTCACACACACACTCACACACCCCACACACACACACACACTCACACACACACACATACACAGACAGACACACACACACTCACACACACACACTCACACACACAGACAGACACACTCACACGCACACACTCACACACACACTGACACTCACACACACACTCACACACACACTGTCACACACACATACACAGACAGACACACACACACTCACACACACACACTCACACACACACACACTGACACACTCACACACACACACTCACACACACACTGACACACTCACACACACACTGACACACTCACACACACACGCACACACTCACACACACACTCACACACACACACTCACACACACAGACAGACACACTCACACGCACACACTCACACACACACTGTCACACACACACTCACACACACACACTCACACACTGTCACACACACACTCACAAACACACTGACACACTCACACACACACGCACACACTCACACACACACTCACACACACACACACACACACACACCCACACACTGACACTCACGCTCACAAAGATAAAGATAGACACTCACAGACACGCATGCACACAAACACTGACACACACATAAAGATAAAGATAGTCACACAGACACCATGCACACACACAGACACACACGCACAGATAAAGTCACTCGCACGCACATGCACACACACAGACACACACGCACGTACACACAGTCACATGCATAGACCCACATGTGCGCAGGCACACCCACACAAAGACAGACACACACAAAAATATAGACATACACACAAATAAACACACACACGCAGATACACACGCACACACAGAGACGCACACACACACAGATACACACACACACACACACACACACACACACACAGATGCATACACACGCAGATACACACGCACACACACACACACACACACACACTGCAGGAAATGCAAAGAAATGGGTGTGCCATGGATAACAAGACCATAAGTGTCATAGAACACTAGTTATACCTTGGAGTAACTCAGCGGGACAGGCAGCGTCTCTGGAGAAAAGGAATGGGTGACGTTTCGGGTCGAGACCCTTCTTCTTGACTGGGATTCAGGGGAAAGGGAAACGAGAGATTTAGACGGTGCCTCCTTTACCCTTTCCCCATTATCTCAGTCTGAAGAAGGGTCTCGACTCGAAACGTCACCCATTGCTCCTCTCCAGAGACGCTGCCTGACCTGCTGAGTTACTCCAGCCTTTTGTGTCTGTCTTGGGTTTAAACCAGCACCTGCAGTTCCTCCCTTGACTCGTTCTATGTTATCCCACTTCTTCATCCACTCCCTGCGCACTAGGGGGCAATTTGCAGAGGGCCAATTAACCTACAAACCTGTACGTCACTGGAGTGTGGAAGGAAACCGGAGCACCCGGAGGAAACCCACGCAGTCATAGGGAGAACGTACAAACTCAATACAGACAGCACCCGTAGTCAGGATCGAACCCGGGTCTCTGGCATTGCGAGGTAAATCTGTGGAATTCACTGCCTCAGAAGACAGTGGAGGCCAAGTCTCTGAATGCATTCAAGAGAGAGCTGGATAGAGCTCTTAAGAATAGTGGAGTGAGGGGGTATGGGGAGAAGGCAGGAACGGGGTACTGATTGAGAATGATCAGCCATGATCACATTGTATGGCGGCGCTGGCTCGAAGGGCCGAATGGCCTCCTCCTGCTCCTATTGTCTATTGTCTGTTGTGACAACTCTACCTGCTGCGGCACTCTGCAGAGGTCACGTTCTCCCGGTGACCTGCGTGGGGGTTTTTCCGGGCGCTCCGGTTTCCTCCCACACTCCAAAGACGTACGGGTTTGTAGGTTAATTGGTTTGGTGTATGTGTAAATTGTCCCTTGGGTGTGTAGGATGGCGTTAGTGTGCGGGGATCAAAGATACTAGAGGAGCAAGATGAACCACTCCGTCTAAACCGCCTATACTGAAGTGTAGTACGCAGAGGAGCGTAACGTCCGCCATTTTAGTAAGCAAAACCCGCCGTTTGCTCGGCCTCTCGCAGTGTAATCAGTGTTGTGGGGGAACAGTATGTGTGATGATACCATTAAAATGCAGAATATATCTCATCTATCAACTCACAGATTTTTGTTGTTTTTCTGTTTAAATGTTTCTGCAAGTTTCTGCCTACTAAAATGGCGCCGTGATGGACTACGGTCTTCAGGGTCGAGTGGTCTATCTTGCTCCTCTAGTATCTTTGGTGGGGATCGCTGGTTGGTGTGGACTCGTTAGGGCCTGTTTCCGCGCTGTAGCTCTAAACTAAACTAAACTAAACTAAACTAAACTAAATAAAAATGAACTGCAGATGCTGCTTTACACCAAAGATAGACACAAAGTGCTGGAGTAACACAGCGGGATGGGCAGCATCTCTAGACAACATGGACGGTCTGGAGAAGGGTCACGACCCGAAACGACACCCATCCTTTTTCTCCAGAGATGCTGCCCGACCCGCTGAGTTACTCCAGCACTTTTGTGTCTATCTTTAAACCAAACCGCAATTTGAATGTTAAGAAAGCCATATCTTTGGTACTCCATTTTGGCAAATAGAATTTATTTTTAAAATACATTTATGTCTCAGGGAGATAGATGTGAGAGATATCGGTCAGTACCTAGTTCTGTGAAATTAATAGAGCACGTTTTTTAATGCAGTTAAAGATTCTTCAGGCGATCTTCAAAGATGGCAGGTAACATCAATCTTTTCCTCCCTCCTTCGAATCTTACCTGAAGGCCGTATCGTTTACAAAACATCCCAAAGATTTACCCCCACAACCTCTCCTCCCAAACCCACCTGTACTGTGACTGGGGGGGGGGGGGGAGAGGGAGGGAGGGAGGGAGGGAGGGAAGGAGGGAGGGGGGAGGGAGGGAGGGAGGGAGGGAGGGAGGGAGGGAGGGAGGGAGGGAGGGAGGAGGGAGGGAGGGAGGGAGGGAGGGAGGAGGGAGGGAGGGAGGGAGGGAGGGAGGGTGGGAGGAGGGAGGGTGGGAGGGAGGGAGGGAGGGAGGGAGGGAGGGAGGGAGGGAGGGAGGGAGGGAGGGAGGGAGGGAGGGAGGGAGGGAGGGAGGGAGGGAGGGAGGGAGGGAGTCTTCTAGCAGGGTAGTTGGCATCATTGGACATGGATGGGGCTAAATGGGGAAGAGGGGGGCACTTTCCAGGAGGGACAGGGGGCAAAGAGGGTGAGGGAGGGGGTCACAGAAGCCCCCAGCTTCTCCATTGGGGGTCAGAGGTGAGAGGTCATTGCTCAGGCCTAATGGCTTACTTTTTCAATTATTTTGCTCCCCCCGCCATTGGAAGGGATGGGGATCTCTGCATTCGTTCTAGTGCCCCCCCCCCCTCCCCCCCCGCACCCCTCCGCTGCCAACTAGGCCTAGGCCTGAGGCCTAGTTGGAGTTGGACCTCCTCTGGGACATCCCCTTGCGGAGGGGGAGGAAGATGGAGGGGCGCCGTTCGTCGGGGGAGGGGCTGAGGCTGCGCTGATCGTGGGGCCCCAGGCTCGGGGGAGGGGCCGCCCGCTGCTCGTCCATCCTTCGCACCTGCAGCCGCTCCAGCAGGTCGAAGAATTCGCGGGGGCTGCAGGCGGGAGGTTGGCTGCGTTGCTCCTCGATACGGGCCCGGGCCGACTGAGTTGGGGAGAAGGGGGGGGGGGGGGAGGAAAACAGGCAGGGTTAGTGTGGCAAGGCCCGCTGCCCTGCCCCCCGTCCCCCACCACCACCGGGCCCTGACCAGGGTAACCGGCCTATCTTATAGAAACATAGACAATAGGTGCAGCAGGAGTGCATTCAGCCCTTCCAGCCAGCACCACCATTCAATATGATCATGGCTGATCATCCAAAGTCAGTACCCCCGTTCCTGCTTTCCCCCCACATCCCTTGATTCCGTTAGCCCTAAGAGCTTTATTTAACTCTCTCTTGAAAACATCCAGCGAATTGGCCTCCACTGCCTTCTGTGGCAGAGAATTCAACAGATTCACAACTCTCTGGGTGAGAAAGGCTTTTTCCCTCATCTCAGTCCAAAATGGCCGACCCCCTTATTCCTAAACCGTGTGACCCCTGGTTCTGGACTCCCCCCACATGGGGAACATTTTTCCTGCCTCTAGCCTGTCCAATCCCTTTTGAAATTTTATATGTTTCTACGTATATCTCCACCTGCATCACCCCTTCCGGCCCCTGTCGTTGGTTACCGGGGAAACCGGCCTATCTCCCTTCTCTCCCCCCACATCCTACCCTGGGTCAATTCACCCAACTGGTCCCTGCCCCTGGTTACAGGGGTACAGGCCCCTCATGCCCTCCCCCCACCCATGTTCCCGTTGGTTATTCCCCCCCCCCCCCCCCCTCGGGCCCTACACTCGGGTACCAGGGTAACCGGCCTATCTTTCCCTTTCTCCCCCCATATCCTCTCCTAGGCCATTTCTCCCCTCTGGGCCTTGCCCTCAGTTACCAGGGAAACCGGCCTATCTCCCTTCTCTCCTCTCCTCCCACCTCCCCGTCCCTTCCCCTCCTCCCTCCTCGCCCCTCCTCCCTTCTCCCCATCTCCCTCCTCTCCCCTCCCTTCTCCCCTCCCCTCTTCCCTCCTCCTCCTCCCCCTCC
>NC_135971.1:23953028-23996140 GCF_053455715.1 Rhinoraja longicauda | reverse complement strand
AAGGGGGAATGATCCTTGGGATGTGGGAAGGGAAAAGGGGGGGAAGGGAGGAGAAGGGGAGGGAGGAAGGGGAAGGGGGAATAATCCTTGGGATGGTGGGAAGGGGAGGGGAGAAGGGAGGAAGGGAAGGGGGAATGATCCTTGGGACGCGGGAAGGGAAAAGAGAGGGGAGGAAGGGAAGGGGGAATGATCCTTGGGATGTGGGAAGGGAAAAGAGAGGGGGGAAGGGAGGGGAGGAGTAGGGGAAGGGGGAATAATTCTTGGGATGGTGGGAAGGGGAGGGAAGTGGGAGAGAGAGGGGGGGGAGTAATCCTTGGGATGGTGTGAGACGAGTAGAGGGGAGGGGGAAAGGGAGAGGGGGGTTGAGGGTGAGTGGGGAAAGGGTTTACTGCCTGATGGGGATAGAGATGGGAAAGGGGGTAGGTGGAGAGGGAGAGGGCAACATGTGGGGAGGGGGGGGGGAGGGGTAGAGGACATGGAGGAGGAGGGTGGGTGAGGTGGGGAAAGTGGTCTGTGCTTGGGAGTACAGGAGGGGGGGGGGAAGGGCGAGGATGGGGGAGGGGAAGAGAGGGCTTGCTGGATGATCCCCGGGATGATGTGGGAGGGAGGGACGGGACCTCAAAATGGACCTCAATGGGTGGGAAGCCAGCCTACTGATAGGAGATGGACACGGTGTGTACGAAGGGACTGCAGACGCTGGTATAGACGGAAAGTGGGCAAAAAGCTGGAGTAACTCAGCGGGACAGGCAGCATCTCTGGAGAGAAGGAATAGAAACATAGAAAATAGGTGCAGGAGTAGGCCATTCGGCCCTTTGAGCCTGTACGCACCGCCATTCAATATGATCATGGCTGATCATCCAACTCAGTATCCCGTACCTGCCTTCTCTCCATACCCTCTGATCCCTTTAGCCACAAGGGCCACATCTAACTCCCTCTTAAATATAGCCAATGAACTGGCCTCAACTACCTTCTGTGGCAGAGAATTCCACAGACTCACCACTCTCTGTGTGAAGAAATGTTTTCTCATCTCGGTCCTAAAAGACTTCCCCCTTATCCTTAAGCTGTGACCCCTGGTTCTGGACTCCCCCAACATCGGGAACAATCTTCCCGCATCTAGCCTCTCCAAACCCTTAAGAATTTTATATGTTTCTATAAGATCCCCCCTCAGTCTTCTAAATTCCAGCGAGTACAAGCCCAGTCTATCCAGTCTTTCCTCATTTGTAAGTCCCGCCATCCCAGGGATCAATCTGGTGAACCTTCTCTGTACTCCCTCTAAGGCAAGAACGTCTTTCCTCAGGTTAGGAGACCAAAACTGCACACAATACTCCAGGTGCGGTCTCACCAAGGCCCTGTACAACTGCAGCAGAACTGCTCCTAAACTCAAATCCTCTTGCTATGAATGCCAACATACCATTCGCTTTCTTCACTGCCTGCTGCACCTGCATGCTTGCTTTCAATTGACTGGGTGCACCATGACACCCAGGTCACGTTGCATCTCCCCTTCTCCCAATCGGTCACCATTCAGGTAATACTCTGCTTTCCTGTTCTTGCCGCCAAAGTGGATAACCTCACATTTATCCACATTATATTGCATCTGCCATGCATTTGCCCACTCTCCTAATCTATCCAAGTCACTCTGCAGCCTCCTAGCATCCTCCTCGCAGCTAACACTGCCACCCAGCTTCGTGTCATCCGCAAACTTAGAGATGTTGCATTCAATTCCCTCGTCCAAATCATTAATATACACTGTAAATAACTGGGAATGGGCGTCGTTTCGGCTCCAGACCCTTCTTCACACTGAGAGGCAGGGGAGAGGGAGACGAGATATATAGACGGTGATGTAGAGAGATAGAGAACAAATGAATTAAAGATGTGCAAAAAAGTAACGATGATAGAGGAAACATGTCGTTGATAGCTGTGTGCTGGGTGAGAACGAGAAGCTGGTGCGACTTGGGTGGGGGAGGGACGGAGAGAGAGGGAAACGCCAGGGCTACTTAAAGTTAGAGAAGTCAGCGTTCATACCACTGGCCTGTAAGCTGCCCAAGCAAAACATGAGAACTGGATAGACTGGGCTTGTACTCGCTGGAATTTAGAAGACTGAGGGGGGATCTTATTGAAACATATAAAATTCTTAAGGGGTTGGAGAGGCTAGATGCGGGAAGATTGTTCCTGATGTTGGGGAAGTCCAGAACCAGGGGTCACAGCTTAAGGATAAGGGGGAAGTCTTTTAGGACCGAGATGAGAAAACATTTCTTCACACAGAGAGTGGTGAGTCTGTGGAATTCTCTGCCACAGAAGGTAGTTGAGGCCAGTTCATTGGCTATATTTAAGAGGGAGTTAGATGTGTCCCTTGTGGCTAAAGGGATCAGGGGGTATGGAGAGAAGGCAGGTACAGGTTACTGAGCTGGATGATCAGCCATGATCATATTGAATGGCGGTGCAGGCTCGAAGGGCCGAATGGCCTACTCCTGCACCTATTTTCTATGTTTCTATGAGATGCTGTTCCTCCAATTTGCGTTTAGCCTCACTCTGACAGTGGAGGAGGCCGAGATCTATCTTCGATGGACACAAAATGCTGGAGTAACTCAACGGGACAGGCAGCATCTCCGGAGAGAAGGAATGGGTGACGTTTCGGGTCGAGACCCAGGAGCCTGCGCCGACCAGCGATCCCCGCACACTCGGACTATCCTACACACACACGCACACACGCACACACACACACACACACACACACACGGGGGACAATTTACAATTAAGCAAAGCTAATTTTATTAAGGGGTTGGACACGTTAGGGGCAGGAAACATGTTCCCAATGTTGGGGGAGTCCAGAACCAGGGGCCACAGTTTAAGAATAAGGGGTCGGCCATTTAGAACTCAGATGAGGAAAAACTTTTTCAGTCAGAGAGTTGTGAATCTGTGGAATTCTCTGCCTCAGAAGGCAGTGGAGGCCAATTCTCTGAATTCATTCAAGAGAGAGCTGGATAGAGCTCTTAAGGATAGCGGAGTCAGGGGGTATGGGGAGAGGGCAGGAACGGGGTACTGATTGAGAATGATCAGCCATGATCACATTGAATGGCGGTGCTGGCTCGAAGGGCCGAATGGCCTCCTCCTGCACCTATTGTCTATGAGCCTTCAGACCCGCGCGTCTTTGGAGTGTGGGAGGAAACCGGAGCACCCGGAAAAAACCCACGCAGGTCACGGGGAGAACGTGCAAACTCCGTACAGACGGCGCCCGTAGTCGGGATCGAACCCGGGTCTCTGGCGCTGTGAGGCAGCAACTCTACCGCTGTGCCACCCCGAAGATTACTCATGAGGTGAATGGAACGGTTTTGGGAGGATGTCGATGTGTCGTGTACCACTAGGGGGAGTGCTGTGGTCACCCTGGCATGACGCAAGGGCCTTCAGTAACTGGTGGGACTTCGAGGGTCGTTGAGCGATACAGTGTGGAAACAGGCCCTTCAGCCCAACTTGCCCGCACCGGCCAAAACTGTCCCAGCTATCACTGATCCCACCTGCCTGCGTTTGGCCCAAAACCTGTCCAATCTATGTACGTGTCTAACTAAATCTTCAATGTTGGGATAGTCCCAGCCTCAACTACCTCTTCCAGCAGCTCGCTCTATACACCTACCGCCCTTTGTGTGAAAAATCTGCCGCTCAGATTCCTTTTAAATCACTCCCTCACCATAAACCTATGGACAATAGACAATAGGTGGCAGGATTTTTATAGATTTAGAGATACAGCGCGGAAACAGGCCCTTCGGCCCACTGAGTGCGCGCCACCCAGCGATCCCCGCACATTAACACTATCCTAAACACACTAGGGACAATTTTTACATTTACCCAGTCAATTAACCTTCATACGTGTACGTCTTTGGAGTGTGGGAGGAAACCGAAGATCTTGGAGAAAACCCACGCAGGTCACGGGGAGAACGTACAAACTCCGTACTGACGGCGCCCGTAGTCGGGATCGAACCTGAGTCTCCGGCGCTGCATTCGCTGTAAGGCAGCAACTCTACCGCTGCGCCACCGTGCTAGGAGTAGGCCATTCGGCCCTTCGAGCCAGCACCACCATTCAATGTGATCATGGCTGATCATTCCCAATCAGTACCCCATTCCTGCCTTCTCCCCATACCCCCTGACTCCGCTATCCTTAAGAGCTCTATCTAGCTCTTGTACTCTGGTTCTCGATTCCCCGACTCTGGGTAAAAGACTCGAGGGTCCGAGCTAAAGGGAGAGGTCGAGCAGGCTGGGATTCTATTCCTTGGAGCGTAGGTGGATGAGGGGGGATCTTCTAGAGGTGTATAAAATCATGAGAGGATTAGATCGAGTAGACGCACAGAGTCTCTTGCCCAGAGTAGAAGAATCGAGGACCAGAAGACATTGGTTTAAGATGAAAAGATTTAATAGGAATCTGAGGGGTAACATTTTCACACAGAGGGTGGTGGGTGTGTGGAACGAGCTGCCAGAGGGGGTAGTTGAGGCTGGGACTATCCCAAAGTTTAAGAAACAGTTAGGTACATGGATGGGACAGGTTTGGAGGGATATGGACCATATGGGATAGTCCCTGCCTCCTCTGGCAGCTCGTTCCATGCACCCACCACCTTTTGTGTTAAAAAGTTACCCCTCAGATTCCTATGAAATCTTTTCACCTTACAATTTCTTTTAATGATTTAGATGAGAGAATTAAATGTGACATCTCGATGTTTGCAGATGACACAAAGCTGGGTGCCAGTGTGAGCTGAGAGGAGGATGGTAAGAGGCTGCAGGGTGTCTTGGACAGGTTGGGCGAGTGGGTAGATGTATGGCAGATGCAGTATAATGTGGATAAATGTGAGGTTATCCACTTTGGTGGCAAGAACAGGAAGGCAGATTATTATCTGAATGCTGTCAGATTAGGAGAAGGGGAGGTGCAACGAGACCTGGGTGTGCTTGTACATCAGTCAGTGAAAGTAAACATGCAGGTTCAGCAGGCAGTGAAGAAAGCGAATGCCATGTTGGCCTTCATAGCGAGAGGATTTGAGTACAGGAACAAGGAGGCCCTATTGCAGTTGTACAGGGCCCTGGTGAAACTGCACTTGGAGTATTGTGTGTGATTTTGGTCTCCTAATTTGGCGAAGGACATTATTACTATTGAGGGCGTGCAGCGTAGGTTCACCAGGTTAATTCCCGGGATGGCGGGACCGACATATGATGAAAGAATGGGTCGACTGGGCTTGTATTCACTGGAATTTAGAAGGATGAGATAGGATCTTATTGAAACATACAAGATTAGTATGGGATTGGACACACTAGAGGCAGGAAACATGTTCCCAATGTTGGGGAGTCCAGAACCAGGGGCCACAAGATAAGAATAAGGGGTAGGACATTTAGAACGGAGATGAGGAAAAACTTTTTCACCCAGAGAGTTGTAAATCTGTGGAATTCTCTGCCTCAGAAGGCAGTGGAGGCCAATTCACTGGATGTTTTCAAGAGGGATGTAGATTTAGCTCTTAGGGCTAACAGAATCAAGGGATATGGGGAGAAAGCAGGAACGGGGTACTGATTTTGGATAATCAGCCATGATCATGTTGAATGGCGGTGCTGGCTCAAAGGGCCGAATGGCTTACTTCTGCACCTATTTTATTCTATATAAACGCGGGCAGGTGGGACTATTGTAGCTGGGACATGTTGGCCGGTGTGGGCAAGTTGGGCTGAAGGACCTGTTTCCACGCTGTATCATTCTATGACTCCAAATGCTCAACCACCTCCTCTGACAGGCAAAATGTGTGGGAAGGAACTGCAGATGCTGGTTTAAACCGAAGATAGACACAAAATGCTGGAGTAACTCAGTGGGACATGCAGCGTCCAGTCTGAAGAAGTGTCTCGACCCCGAAACGTTACCCAATTCTTCTCTCCAGAGATACTGCTTGTGCCGCTGTGTTACTCCAGCATTTTGTGTCTGTCTTGAGAGTAGATCCTTGTTAGCAGGGAACTCCTCTGCTGGGGTTGGTGGGAAGGGATTAACATGGATCAGCACTGCCACCCAGTGTCAGCACGGGGTATGACCCCTCCACGCTCCATCCCCTCAGGCTCAAAATAGTGAGGGCAGAATAAATAAATCCTTCTACAGTTGTACAGGGCCCTAGTGAGACCGCACCTGGAGTACTGTGTGCAGTTTTGGTCTCCAAATTTGAGGAAGGATATTCTTGCTATTGAGGGCGTGCAGCGTAGGTTCACTAGGTTAATTCCCGGAATGGCGGGACTGTCGTATGTTGAAAGGCTGGAGCGATTGGGCTTGTATACACTGGAATTTAGAAGGATGAGGGGGGATCTTATTGAAACATATAAGATAATTAGGGGATTGGACACATTAGGGGCAGGAAACATGTTCCCAATGTTGGGGGAGTCCAGAACAAGGGGCCACAGTTTAAGAATAAGGGGTAGGCCATTTAGAACTGAGATGAGGAAAAACCTTTTCAGTCAGAGAGTTGTGAATCTGTGGAATTCTCTGCCTCAGAAGGCAGTGGAGGCCAATTCTCTGAATGCATTCAAGAGAGAGCTGGATAGAGCTCTTAAGGATAGTGGAGTCAGGGGGTATGGGGAGAAGGCAGGAACGGGGTACTGATTGAGAATGATCAGCCATGATCACATTGAATGGCGGTGCTGGCTCGAAGGGCCGAATGGCCTCCTCCTGCACCTATTGTCTATTGTCTATAATAATCAAAACAGGAGGAGGCCATTCGGCCCTTCGAGCCAGCGCCACCATTCAATATGATCATGGCTGATCCTCTAAAATAAGTACCCCGTTCCTGCTTTCTACCCATATCCCTTGATTCCGTTAGCCCTAAGAGCTAAATCTACCTCTCTTTTGAATACATCCAGTGAATTGGCCTCCACTGCCTTCCGTGGCAGTGAATTGCACCCACCTCAGTCCTAAATGGCCGACCCCTTATTCTTAATCTGTGGCCCCTGGTTCTGGACTCCCCCAACATCGGGTACATTTTTCCTGCATCTAGCCTGTCTAATCCCTTAAGAATTTTATATGTTTCTATAATATCCCCTCTCATCCTTCTAAATACTAGTGAATATAAGCCCAGGCGATACATTCTTTCATCGTATGTCAGTCCCTCCATCCCGGGAATTAACCTGGTGAACCTACGCTGCACTCCCTCAATAGCAAGAATGTCCTTCCTCAAATTAGGAGACCAAAACTGCAGACAATACTCCAGGGGCAGTCTCATCATCAGACAAGATTCAGGAGTGTTGAAGTTAAGAGAGTCATGAATGCTTATGACCGTAAGACAGGAGAAGAATATTTGCGAGGAAATGTTTAGGAGGATGTTGCCAGGACTAGAGGGTGTGAGCTACAGGGAGAGGTTGAGTAGGCTGGGACTCTATTCTTTGGAGCGCAGGAGGATGAGGGGTGATCTTATAGAGGTGTATAAAATCATGAGAGGAATAGATCGGGTAGACGCACAGAGTCTCTTGCCCAGAGTAGGTGAATCGTGGTCCAGAGGACAGAGGTTTAAGGTGAAGGGGAAAGGATTTAATAGGAATCTGAAGGGTAACTTATTTCACACAGAGGGTGGTGGGTGTGTGGAACGAGCTGCCAGAGGAGGTAGTTGAGGCAGAGACTATCCCAAGGTTTAAGAAACAGTTGGACATGGATAGGATAGGTTTGGAGGGATATGGACCAAATGCAGGCATAGGGGATGAGTGTAGCTGTGTAGCTGGGGTATGTTGGCCGGTGTGGACAAGTTGGGCCGAAGAGCCTGCTTCCACATTGTATAACTCTATAATTAGGCCATTCGGCCCATTCAATCTTGGCTGATCTATCTTTTCCACTCAACCCCATTCTCCTGCCTTCTACCCATAGCCCCTGACACCCGCACTAACCTTTGAACCATCGTGATCTGGATTTTAGTGGACTTTACCTTGCACTAAATGTTCTTCCCTTTATCCTGTATCTGCACAATGTGGACGGCTCGATTGTAATCATGCATATAGAAACATTGAAATTAGGTGCTGGAAGAGGCCATTTGGCCCTTCGAGCCAGCACCGCCATTCATTGTGATCATGGCTGATCATCCACAATCAGTAACCCGTGCCTGCCTTCTCCCCATACCCCTTGATCCTGCTAGCCCCTGGAGCTCTATCTAACTCTCTTTTAAATCCATCCAGTGAATTGGCCTCCACTGCCCTCTGTGGCAGTGAATTCCACAAATTCACAACTCTCTGGGTGAAAAAGTTTCTTCTCACCTCAGTTTTAAATGGCCTCCCCTTTATTCTTAGACTGTGTGTGGCCCCTGGTTCTGGACTCCCCCAACATTGGGAACATTTTTCCTGCATCTAGTTTGTCCAGTCCTTTTAAAATTGTATACGTCTTTCCGTTGACTGGATAGCACGCAACACAAAGGCTTTTTGCTGTAGAGTGGTAAACGTGACAATAATAAACTAGATTAAATGTAACCTATCCATATTCCCTCGAGATGTTGCCTGACCTGCTGAGTTACTCCGGCACTTTGTGTCTTTTTTTTTGGTAAACCAGCATCTGCAGTTCCTTGTAACCAAAGCAGTATCTTTGTCGCAAAGGCTACAGTTGTTCAAACTGCTTGGATAGATGCAAAATGCTGGAGTAACACGTGTCCATAAGTGATAGGAGCAGAATTAGGCCATTCGGCCATCAAGTCTACTCCGCCATTCAATGGCGCCGGTCGCAGGGCCTGGACTTACCATCTCGGAGGCTTCGGCCGTGGGCCCTGCAGACCGCAACATCGGGAGTTCGCAGGTCCCTGCCTGGTGACCGGCTTTCGGGAGCTCCAGCCGTAGCAGCTTCGACCGCCCCGAAGCGCGAGGCTCGATCGACCCGCTCGCAGGTCGACCTTCATCGCCCTGCGCGGCTCGGCCACGGCACTTTCCATCGCCCGGTGGGGGCTCAGGACCTTCATCGGCCTGCTCGGCTCGGCCCTGGGGCCTTCCATCGCCCGGCGGGGGCTTCAAAAGTCGGGAGCCTCGATCGCCTCGAGGCAGCAGTTTGACTGCCTGACCGCGGGAGAAGAATGAGGAGGAGATAAGACTTTTCTTTGCCGTCCATCACAGTGAGGGTGTGCCTGGAGCAATCACTGTGATGGCTGTTTGTGTTAAATTGTAATTGTGTGTCTTGTGTTCTTTATTGTCTACTGCTGGACCCTGACGTGAGAGGACGCTGGCGCTATTTGTTCACCGCTTCTCCGTCAGGACAAATCTTTTGTTTGTTTGTTTGTTTTTATGTCTTGTTTGCTTTGTAAAGCGTCTTTGAGTATCTTGAAAAGCGCTATATAAAATATATGTATTATTATTATTATTATTATTATTAATCATGGCTGATCCAAACCCCATTCTCCTGCCTTCTCCCCACAACCACTGGAACCCGTGATAATCAAAGCTGAATCCGTTGAATCTATCATTATCTTCACGGAAAGACACAGAATGCTGGAGTAACTCAGCGGGTCAGGCAGCATCTCGGGAGAGAAGGAATGGGTGACGTTTCGGGGTCGAGACCCTTCTTCAGACTGAGAGTCAGGGGAGGAGGGAGGTATGAAAAGGTGCACAGAACGGATCGGAGACGGCAACGGAGGCCACAATGGTCCATTGTTGGGCTGTGGAGCAGGTGGAAACGATGGGGTATACGGAGATGAACAGTGGAACTAGCAGAACGACTAGGGTGGAGGTGGACACAAAACGCCAGAGTAACTCAGCGGGACAGGCAGCATCTCTGGAGAGAAGGGATGGATGACGTTTTGGGTCGAGACCCTTCCTCAGACTCGTCAGGGAAAAGGGAAATGAGAGATATAGACAGTGATGTAGAGAGTGGCGTTCCCCCTGATTTTCAAAGTCATAGGGTCATAAGGAGTAAGAATTCAATTGGACCATTCTGCCCATCAAGTCTACTCCACCATTCAATCATTGCTGATCTATCTCTCCCTCCTAACCCCATTCTCCTGCCTGCTCCCCGTAACCCCTGACACCCGCACTAATCAACAATATATCTGTCTCTGCCTTAAAAATATCCACTGACTTGGCCTCCACAGCCGTCTGTGGCAAAGAATCCCACAGATTCACCACACTCTGACCAAAGAAATTTCTCCTCATCTCCTTCCTAAAAGAACGTCCTTTAATTCTGAGGCTGTGCCCTCTGGTCCTAGACTCTCCCACTAGTGGAAACATCCTCTCCACATCCACTCTATCCAGGCCGCTCACTATTCTGTACGTTTCAATGACGTCCCCCCCTCATTCTTCTAAACTCCAGCGAGTACAGGCCCAGTGCCGATAAACGCTCATCATGGGTTAACCCACTCATTCCTGGGATCGTTCTCGTAAACCTCCTCTGGACCCTCTCCAGAGCCAACACATCCTTCCTCAGATACGGGGCCCAAAACTGCTCACAATATTCCAAATGCGGCCTGCCCAGCTCCTTATAGAGCCTTAGCATTACATCCCTGTTTATGTGTGCAAGCGCGCTCGAAATAAATGCTAGCATTGCATTTGCTTTCTTTACTACCGATTCGACTTGCAGATTAACTTTGTGAGAGTCCTGCACCAGCCCTCCCAAGTCCCTTTGTACCTCACTTCAAGAGCCTTCTCACTTTCTCAAAAAGCCTCTCGTAGAAACATAGAAAATAGATGCAGGAGTAGGCCATTCAGCCCTTCGAGCCAGCACCGAAATTCAAATGATCGTGGCTGATCATCCAAAATCACTACCCCGTTCCTGCTTTCTCCCCATATCCCTTGATTCCGTTAGCCCCAAGAGCTAAATCTAGCTCTCTCTTAAAAACATCCAGTGAATCGGCCTCCACTGCCTTCTGTGGCAGAGAATTCCACAGATTCACAACTCTCTGGGTGAAAAAGGTTTTTCCTCATCTCAGTCACTTATTCTTAAAACTGTGTGACTCCCGGATCTGGGCACCCCCCCAACATGTGGAACATTTTTTTCCTGCATCTAGCCTGTCGAATCCCTTGAGAATGTCATATGTTTCTATCAGATCCCCCTCTCGTCTTTCTAAGTTCCAGTGAGTACAAGCCCAGTCGACCCATCAGAGGTACAAGCCCAGTCCTTTCATCGGAAGTCAGTCCCAACATCCCGGGAATTAACCTGGTGAACCTACGCTGCACTCCCTCAATAGCAAGAATGTCCTTCCTCTCGTCGATAAACGCTGACCATGCAACTGATTAAAAAAAAAGCTAAATTGTTATTCATTAGTCAGTCGACCTTCCTCGCTGTTGGTTGAAGAACGACCCAGTGACGTGCCTCTGTGAGAAACAAATCGGACACACAGTTTTGACATGGCGATTTTGTGGCAAGACTTCACTGGATACAAACAAAGCTCATGGGCACGAGTGAGCTCAGGGACGCCGGAGGTTATAAAGGACCTCCGCTTCTGCCAGTTGTTCAGTTTCCCTGCCACCTTGTGTTTGAACTGACTGTGTTGTGGCCCGGCCCGGAAGAACCGAGAACCATGTACGAGTTGCTCTCCGAGAAAGAGGACCTGATGAAAGCTGAGCTGGAGAGAGAGGCGGACAAGATACTGGAGGAGATCGAGAACAACCTGAAGAAGACAAGTGACGAGATGTCCTCCCTCGAGCACGCCATCAGGAGCCTGCAGGACAACGATGATCTCCACGAAGCGTCCAAACTTCTCAAGGTGAACGTTTCAAGAATAAAGGGGCTCGGCCGCTTAGAGCGGAGACGAGGAGAAAAAAAACAAAAACATTTTCACCCAGAGAGTTGTGAATCTGTGGAATTCTCTGCCTCAGAAGGGCAGTGGAGGCCGATTCTCTAGATGCATTCAAGAGAGAGTTAGATAGAGCTCTTAATGATAACGGAGTCAGGGGGTACGGGGAGAGGGGCAGGAACGGGGTACTGATTGTGGATGGTCAGCCATGATCACGGTGAATGGCGGTGCTGGCTCGAAGGGCCGAATGGCCTCCTCCTGCACCTATTTGCAATATTTCTACGTGTCTATAAACGGGGTACTGATTGAGAATGATCAGCCATGATCACGGTGAATGGTGGTGCTGGCTCAAAGGGCCGAATGGCCTCCTCCTGCACCTATTGTTTATTGTCTATTGTCTAAAGACCCGGGGCATGAGTTTGTCTTTTAAGATGGGCGCAAAAAGTGCTGGAGCAACTCAGCGGGAGAGGAGGGTCATGGGGAGAACGTACAAACTCCGAACAGACAGCAGCTGTGGTCAGGATTGAACCCGGGTCTCTGGCGCTGCGAGGCAGCAACTCTACAGTTACGCCACCGTGCTACCCTGTTCTATATCTCTCCACATCACCATCTACATCTTTCCCTTTCATGGAAACATAGAAAATAGGTGCAGGAGGAGGCCATTCGGCCCTTCGAGCCAGCACCGCCATTCATTGTGTTCATGGCTGAACATCCACAATCAGTAACCCGTGCCTGCCTTCTCCCCATATCCCTTGATTCCACTAGTCCCTAGAGCTCTATCTAACTCTCTCTTAAATCCATCCAGTGATTTGGCCTCCACTGCCCTCTGTGGCAGAGAATCCCACAAATTCACAACTCTCTGGGTGAAAAAGTTCCTTCTCACCTCGGTTTTAAATGGCCTCCCCTTTATTCTAAGACTGTGTCCCCTGGTTCTGGACTCCCCCAACTTTCCCCTGGACTTTCCCCTGACTCTCAGTCTGAAGAAGGGTCTCGGCCCGAAACATCACCCATTCCTTCTCCCCGGAGTTGCTGCCTGTCCCGCTGAGTTAGTTAACTCCAGCATTTTGTGCCCATCTTCGGTTTAAACCAGTATCTGCAGTTGCTTCCCACGCAGCTTGAGATTGAGCCCAGATTATTGTTACGTGGGGTGGCGCATCGGGTAGTGCCGCTGCCTCACAGCGCCGGAGACCCGGGTTCGATCCTGACCACAGCTGCTGTCTGGACGGAGTTTGTACATTCTCCCCCGTGAACACAGTGTCCTTTTTAGCGTGCAGGATAGATTGGGGTAGCCAGAGACAGATCGTTATTTGATTAGTGCAGATGTCAGGGGTTTTGGGGAGAAGGCAGGAGAATGGGGTTGAGAGGGAGAGATAGATCGGCCATGATTTAAGGGCGGAGCGGGCTTGATGGGCCGAATGGCCTTATTCTGCTCCTATCGCTTATGACCTTATGTGTGTGGCGTGATAGAGAGGATGTGGAGAGGATGTTTCCACTAGTGGGAGAGTCTAGGACCAAAGGGGCCACAGTTTAAGAATAAGGGGTCGGCCATTTAGAACTGAGATGAGGAAAAACTTTTTCAGTCAGAGAGTTGTGAATCTGTGGAATTCTCTGCCTCAGAAGGCAGTGGAGGCCAATTCTCTGAATGCATTCAAGAGAGAGCTTGATAGAGCTCTTAAGGATAGCGGAGTCAGGGGGTATGGGGAGAAGGCAGGAACAGGGTACTGATTGAGAATGATCAGCCATGATCACATTGAATGGCGGTGCGTACAGGCTCGAAGGGCCAAATGGCCTCCTCCTGCACCTATTGTCTATTGTCTATTGTCAGAGGGCACAGCCTCAGAATAATAGAGCGTACCAGAAAGGAGATGAGGAGGAATTTCTTCAGTCAGAGGGTGGTGAATCTGTGGGATTTGTTATCATATCATATCATATATATACAGCCGGAAACAGGCCTTTTCGGCCCACCAAGTCCGTGCCGCCCAGCGATCCCCGTACATTAACACTATCCTACACCCACTAGGGACAATTTTTACATTTACCCAGCCAATTAACCTACATACCTGTACGTCTTTGGAGTGTGGGAGGAAACCGAAGATCTCGGAGAAAACCCACGCAGGTCATGGGGAGAACGTACAAACTCCTTACAAACTCCTGCCACAGAAGGCTGTGGAGGCCAAGTCAGGGGATCTTTTTAAGACACAGATTGATGGATTCTTGATTAGTAAGTGTGTCAGGGGTTATGGGGAGAAGGCAGGAGAATGGGGTTAGGAGGGAGAGATAGATCAGCCATGACTGAATGGCGGAGTAGACTTGATGGGCCGAATGGCCTAATTCTGCTCCGATATCCTCTGATCTTATGGAATGCTGGGTGCCCAGAGATTCAAAGTTGCCTTTTCTTTAAACAGAATCAATGACGTCCGTGTGTGTAGGAAGGAAATGCAGATGCTGGTTGAAACCGGAGACAGGCACAAAGTGCTGGAGTAACTCAGCGGGTCAGGCAGCATCTCCGGAGAGAAGGAATGGGTGACCTTTCGGGTCGAGACCCTTCTACAGTCTGAGCGTCAGGGGAAAGGGATGCCAGAGATATAGAGATGGTAATATAGAGAGATATATAACAGGTGGAGCAGCGGCAGAGTTGCTGACTTACAGCGCTTGCAGCGCCGGAGACCCGGGTTCCATCCCGACTACGGGCGCTGTCTGTACGGAGTTTGCACGTTCTCCCCGTGACCTGCGTGGGTTTTCTCCGAGATCTTCAGCTTCCCCACATTCCAAGACGTGCCGGGGAAAGAGAAACGAGGGACATAAATGGTGCAGCCGCAGGAGATGCAACACCTGTCCCTTTACCTCCCCCCTCGACTCCATCCAAGGACCCAAACAGTCTTTCCAGGTGAGGCAGAGGTTCACCTGCACCTCCTCCAACCTCATCTATTGCATCCGCTGCTCCAGATGTCAACTTATTTACATCGGCGAAACCAAGCGCAGGCTCGGCGATCGCTTCGCTCAACACCTGCGCTCGGTCCGCGTTGACCAAACTGATCTCCCGGTGGCCCAGCACTTCAACTCCCCCTCCCATTCCCAGTCTGACCTTTCTGTCATGGACCTCCTCCAGTGCCATAGTGAGGCTCACCGGAAATTGGAGGAACAGCACCTCGTATTTCGCCTGGGCAGTTTGCAGCCCAGCGGTATGAACATCGACTTCTCCAACTTTAGATAGTTCCTCTGTCCCTCTCTTCCCCTCCTCCTTCCCAGATCTCCCTCTATCTTCCTATATCTATATCTTCCTCCACCTATATCTTCTATATCTTCCTCCACCTATGTCCTTCCTTTGTCCCGCCCCCCTGACATCAGTCTGAAGAAGGGTCTCGACCCGAAACGTCACCCATTCCTTCTCTCCCGAGATGCTGCCCGACCTGCTGAGTTACTCCAGCATTTTGTGAGGAGATATAGAGAGGTTAGTCGGCTCGGTATACGTGTAAATTGTCCCGCGTGCGTGTCGGGTATTGTTAGCGTGCAGGGATCGCTGGTCTTTTTCCGCACTAAGGGCCCGTTTCCACACCAAGCTAAACGTTTGCAACAGAATGATGTTCCCTCTGTTTCTTTCTCCCCAGAGCATTGAAGCTGCCTTGGACTGGTGAGTAGATGCCATCTTACCCACATGGGTTACCTGCCTAACCGTCCTGTCCATGTACCTGTCTAACTGCCACGGTTCCCTCAGAAAGGCAATAACTTTGATCTCTGTGTTTTGTAGGCCGGACTTAACAGATGACGACCCACCAGCGGAACAACCATTGCCCTGTGCTGGTGAAGCAAAGCATCAAGAAAACGCGAAGGATGGCAATAAAAACGATGACCTCCCCAGGTAAGGAGTCACAGTGACACAGCGTGGAAACAGGCCCTACGGCCCAACTTGCCCACACTGGCCAACATGTCCCATCTACACTAGTCCCACCTGCGTTTGGCCCATATCCCTCTGAACCTGTCCTATCCATGTTTCTTAAATGTTGGGATAGTCCCAGCCTCAATTACCTCCTCTGGCAGCTCGTTCCACACACCCACCGCCATTTGTGTGGAAAAAGTCGCCCCTCAGATTCCTATCAAAACTTTTCCCCTTCACCTTGAACCTATGTCCTCTAGTCCTCGATTCACCTACTCTGGGCAAGAGATTCTGTGCATCGACCCGATCTATTCCTCTCGTGAGTTTGTACACCTCTGTAAGATCACCCCTCATCCTCCTGTGCCCCATGGAATAGAGACCCAGCCTGCTCAACCTCTCCCTGTAGCTCACACCCTCCAGTCCTGGCAACATCCTCGTATCCCTTATCGTTTGCGTGAGTAGGGACTGCTGTTGCTGGTTTAAACCGAAGATAGACACAAAAAGCTGGAGTAACTCAGCAGGTCAGGCAGCCTCCAAAACTCCAGAGAAAAATAGTTTCTGGTCGGGATACTTCTTCAGACTGAGAGTCAGGGGAGAGAGAAACGAGAGATAGAGACGGTGATGTGGAGAGATATAGATCAAATGAATGAAAGATGTGCAAAAAAATGATGATTGAGTGAGTGGGCAGATGTGCGGCAGATGCAGTATAATGTAGATAAATGTGAGGTTATCCACTTTGGTGGCAAAAACAAGGAGGCAGATTATTACCTCAATGGTGTCAGGTTAGGTAAGGGGGGAAGTGCAGGGAGACCTGGGTGTCCTTGTACACCAGTTACTGAATGTTGGCGTGCAGGTACAGCAGGCAGTGAAGAAAGCTAATGGCATGTTGGCCTTCATAACGAGAGGATTTGAGTACAGTAGTAAAGCGGTTCTTCCGCAGTTGTATAGGACCCTGGTGAGACCACATATGGAGTATTGTGTACAGTTTTGGTCTCCTAATTTGTTGAAGGACATCCTTGTAATTGAGGCAGTGCAGCGTAGGTTCACGAGATTGATCCCTGGGATGGCGGGACTGTCGTATGAGGAAAGATTGAAAAGACTAGGCTTGTATTCACTGGAGTTTAGAAGGACGAGAGGGGATCTTATAGAGACGTATAAAATTATAAAAGGACTGGACAAGCTAGATGCAGGAAAAATGTTCCCAATGTTGGGGGAGTCCAGAACCAGGGGCCACACACAGTCTAAGAATAAAGGGGAGGCCATTTGAAACTTACAAAATTCTTAAGTGGTTGGATAGGCTAGATGCAGGAAGATTATTCCCGATGTTGGGGAAGTCCAGAACAAGGGGTCACAGTTTAAGGATAAGGGGGAAGTCTTTTAGGACCGAGATGAGAAAGTTTTTTTTCACACCGAGAGTGGTGAATCTGTGGAATTCTCTGCCACAGAAGGTAGTTGAAGCCAGTTCATTGGCTATATTTAAGAAGGAGTTAGATGTGGCCCTTGTGGCTGAAGGGATCAGGGGGGTATGGAGAGAAGGCAGGTACGGGATACTGAGTTGGATGATCAGCCATGATCATATTGAATGGCGGTGCGTACAGGCTCGAAGGGCCGAATGGCCTACTCCTGCACCTAATTTCTATGTTTCTATGTTTCTATGTGATAAGGAACTTTTTCACCCAGAGAGTTGTGAATTTGTGGAATTCTCTGCCACAGAGGGCAGTAGAGGCCAAACCACTGGATGAATTTAAGAGAGAGTTAGCTAGAGCTCTAGGGGCCAGTGGAATCAAGGGATATGGGGAGAAGGCAGGAACGGGATACTGATTGTGGATGATCAGCCATGATCACAATGAATGGCGGTGCAGGCTCGAAGGGCCGAATGGCCTCCTCCTGCACCTATTTTCTATGTTTCTATATTTCTATGATAAAGGAAACAGGTCACGTTGGCTGTGGGCAAGGTGAGGGTGGGTTATACAGTGCATGACGACTGAAACGAGTACAATTACTGGAGTGGGGCAGGGCGGAGTGAGGGGGGATGCAAGGGTTACTTGAAGTTGGAGAAATGAAGTTTGAGTATGAAGATTAATTTATTCTGTGCTCCACACCCCACACTCTGCATCAGCCAAAACATTCTGACCACTGACAGGCGAAGTGAATAACATTGGTTATCTTGTTACAATGGCACCTGTCAAGGGGTGGGATATATTAGGCAGCAAGTGAACAGTCAGTTCTTGAAGTTGACGTGTTGGATGCAGGAGAAATGGGCAGGAGTAAAGACCCGAGCGACTTTGACAAGGGCCAAAATTGTTCTGGCCGGACGACTGGGTCAGAGCATCTGTGAAACGGCAAGGCTTGTGGGGTGCTCCTGGTCAGCAGTGGTGAGTACCGACCGACAGTGGTCCGAGGAGGGACAGACCACAAACTGGCGACAATAGACAATAGACAATAGACAATAGGTGCAGGAGGAGGCCATTCAGCCCTTCGAGCCAGCACCGCCATTCAATGTGATCATGGCTGATCACTCTCAATCAGTACCCCGTTCCTGCCTTCTCCCCATACCCCCTCACTCCGCTATCCTTAAGAGCTCTATCCAGCTCTCTCTTGAAAGCATCCAACGAACTGGCCTCCACTGCCTTCTGAGGCAGAGAATTCCACACCTTCACTACTCTCTGACCGAAAAAGTTCTTCCTCATCTCCGTTCTAAATGGCCTACCCCTTATTCTTAAACTGTGGCCCCTTGTTCTGGACTTCCCCAACATTGGGAACCCTGGGACTGGCAGGGTGTTGGGCGCCCAAGGCTCATCGATCCGCGAGGGGCAACGAAGGCTATCCCGTCTGGTCCGAACCGACAGAAGGTCGACTGTGGCACAAGTCACGGAAAATGTTAATGGTGGTCACGGGAGGGATGTGTCACAATACACAGTGCATCGCACCCTGCTGCGTATGGGGCTGCATAGCCACAGACCGGTCAGAGTGGCCATGATGACCCCTGTCCATCGTCGAAAGATGTCATCATGTTTTGGCTCATCAGTGTATGTTCTGAACTATCCACGCTCGAAGCTCTGCTCTGTGATCTATGCTCTATGCACTACCCTACACTCTACCCTCTATCCTTGATGCTCAACCCTCCCCCTCCCCTCCCCCTCCCCCTCCCCCTCCCCCCCCTCCCCTCCCCCTCCCCCCTCCCCCTCCCCCTCCACGCTCCCCCTCCACCCTCCCCCTCCACCCTCCCCCTCCACCTCTCCCTCCCCCTCCACCCTCCCCCTCCACTCCACCCTCCCCCTCCCCTCCACCCTCCCCTCCACCCTCCCCCTCCCCCTCCCTACCCACCCTCCCCCTCCCCCTTCCCCCCTCAACCCTCCCCTTACACCCTCTACCCTCCATCCCCTCCACCCTCCCCCTCTCTACCCTTCACCCTCCCCCCTCCACCCTCTACCCTCCCTTCTCCCCCCTCCCCCTCTCTACCCTTCACCCTCCAGCCCTACCCTTCACCCAACCCCCTCCCCCCTCCAACCCCTCCACCCTCTCCGATCTCTCCACCCTCCCCCCTCCCTTCTCCCCCCTCCACCCCCTCTACCCCACCCCCTCCCCCTCTCTACCCTTCACAAAGCCCCCTCTACACTCCCCTCCCCCTCCCCTAAACCCTCTACCCTCCATCCCCTCTACCCTCCACCCCCTCTACCCTCCACCCCCTCTACCCTCTGCCCTCCACCCTTCACCCAGCCCCTTCTTCACTCCCCTCCCCTCCCCCTCCCCCTCCCCCTCTCCCCCCACCCCCTCCACCTTCTCTGATCACTCCACCCTCTACCCTCCCCACTCCACCCCCTCTACCCTTCACACAGCCCCCTCTACCCTCCCCCTTCCCCTCCCCCTCCCCTCCCCATCCACTCCCTCCACCCTCTCTGATCTCTCCACCCTCCCCCCCATCCCCCCTCCCCCACCCCCCTCCACCCTCCCCCCTCCCCCCTCGACCTTCCACTCTCTACGCTCTACGCTTTACGACTCCGCTTCGGTGTCCTCCACGTAACGGCTTCTCGTTCGCCTTCTCTTCCAGTCCCGGCGATCCTCACCGCGGTCCAGACCGCAGCCCACAGACGGCCGCTCTCACCCCGGGGGCTGGTGGCCGTGGGCTCCAGGGATAAGAGCCAGCGAGCGCCCGGATCAGCAGGAAACATTTGGTGGAGACGCCGATCGCTGTGTGTTCCCTGAGCTACACATCGCTGAGATACCATCGGGAGGTGAAGTGTCAACATCAAGCCAGCCTGGGCCACACGGAAGAAATCTACACGGGTTCATTGACAAAGTATTACAACCGGTTGCAAAATCCCAGGCCTCAACACCATCAGTTTTGTTTATTTTGGTTTTGTTTAGTATTCTCCTATTTATCCCTCACCCCCTCCCCTCACCCCCCCCCCCCCCCCTCCAGCTTTACATTCACAGTCATGTTGATGCACTGCAACCCCGAGAACTATATTTAGTTTAGCAAAGAACTGCAGATGCTGGTCTGAATCGAAGGTCGACACAAAATGCTGGAGTAACTTAGCGGGTCATGCACTCTGCAGAAGGGTCTCGACCCGAAACGTCACCCATTCCTTCTCTCCAGAGATGCTGCCTGTCCCGCTGAGTTACTCCAGCATTTTGTGTCTACCTTAAACTTTAGTTTAGTTTAGTTTAGTTTAGGGCAGTGTTTCTCAACCGTTTTACCCTTGAGGAAACCTTCAAATAATTTTCATGTCTCAGGGAACCCCTACATAGAAATCCGTCACATACAGCTCCTGTCCACTGACCACTAAAGGCCGTTTCACACTGTAGACAATAGTCAATAGACAATAGGTGCAGGAGGAGGCCATTCGGCCCTTCGAGCCAGCACCGCCATTCAATGCGATCATGGCTGATCATTCTCAATCAGTACCCCGTTCCTGCCTTCTCCCCATACCCCCTGACTCCGCTATCCTTAAGAGCTCTATCTAGCTCTCTCTTGAATGCATTCAGAGAATTGGCCTCCACTGCCCTCTGAGGCAGAGAATTCCACAGATTCACCACTCTCTGACTGAAAACGTTTTTCTTCATCTCCGTTCTAAATGGCCTACCCCTTATTCTTAAACTGTAGCCCCTGGTTCTGGACTCCCCCAACATTGGGAACATGTTTCTTGCCTCTAACGTGTCCAACCCGTTAATAATCTTATATGTTTCGAAAAGAATAATAATCTTATATGTTTCGATAAGATTTATAATCTTATATGTTTCGATAAGATTAATAATCTTATATGTTTCGATAAGATCTATAGGCGTATAGACGTCGCTAAATATATTCCCTATGATCATTATACTTTTAAATGACATAACAGGTTGAAGACTTTATTACAATACCCAAGAATTTTCCAAGAATATGCCATTGTGTGTACAATAAAATTATGAATATGAAATTAAACACAAAATGACTCAAAAATGCATTTGCAGATGATTAGCAAGGATGTGCGTTTCTGATCCACATTGGTTCAAGTCCTGGGGTAAACAAATGACCACAAATGACCACTAATTGCAGAAATGTAGAGTATAACTAGACCAAGTGGACCCGTTGGGCCCAAACCTCTCCTGCATTGGTGCAGCACCCTCTCCTCCCCCTCCCCCTCCCTCTCTCCTCCCGCTCCCCCCCTCTCCCCCTCCTCCCCTCCCCCTCCCACCCTCCCTCCAACCGCCCTCCCCCTCCCCTCCACCCCCTTCCCCTCCCCTCACTCCATCCCCCTCAACCCCCCTTATCCTCCCTCCACCCCCTCCCTCCCTCCCTCCCTCCCTCCCTCCCCCCTCCCTCCCGAGGAGATAGATCTAAACTTTAAAATGAGAATAACTTAAAAAATATAACACCAATTTCAATGAAACTTCTTCCATTAGCACCAAAGGGACGACGGTGAGTGAGGTGGGCCAAAATTGTTGCGCTATCATGTACCGTTTTGGCTGTAGTTCAGGAACAAACAAACAAACAAACAAACAAACAAACAAACGAGAGTCTTAGTATATAGATGTCATCTTGCTTATTGAAGTACCTATTGAAGGAATCACAAAAATCTGGGGAAGCTCAGCGGGTCAGGCAGCATCTCAGGAGAGTGCCAGAAAATCAGTGGTGGAACATGAGTAATGAGTAAATATTAAATTATGGGGAGAAGGCAGGAGAATGGGGTTGAGAGGGAGTGATAGATCAGCCGTGATTTGTGGCACGGTGGCACAGCGGTAGAGTTGCTGCCTTACAGCGACTGCAGCGCCTGAGACTCAGGTTCGATCCTGACTACGGGCGCCGTCTGTACGGAGTTTGTACGTTCTCCCCGTGACCTGCGTGGGTTTCCTCCGAGATCTTCGGTTTCCACCCACACTCCAAAGACGTACAGGTATGTAGGTTAATTGACTGGGTAAATGTAAAAATTGTCCCTAGTGTGTGTGGGATAGTGTTAATGTGCGGGGATCGCTGGGCGGCACGGACTCGGTGGGCCGAAGGGCCTGTTTCCGCGCTGTATCTCTAAATCTAAAAAAAATTCTAAGTCTAAAAGAATCTTTCTCCCAGGGTGGAAATGTCCAACACCAGAGAGCACGGCTTTAAGATGAGAGGGGGGAAAGTTTAATGGAGATGTGCGGGCCGCGTATTTTTACACAGAGGGTGGTGGGGGCCTGGAACGTGCTGCCAGGGGTGGGGGTGGAGGCAGATACGATAGTGGCGTTTAAGAGGGTTTGAGACAGGCGCATGGAAGTGCAGGGAATGGAGGGATTGTGGATCACGTTATGGCAGAGGAGATCAGGTTAACTTGGCATCCAGTTCGGCAGTGATGGAGCCCAAGTCAAAGGTTATTTTTTAAAGTGGAGTTCACTTTAGTTTAGATTGGAGAAGCAGCGCGGAAACTGGCCCTTCGGCCCACCGAGTCCGCACCGACCAGCGATCCCCGCACACTAACGCCATACCATGCACACTAGGAACCATTTTACATTTATACCAATCAACCCACAAACCTGCACGTCTTTGGAGTGTGGGAGGAAACTGGAGATCTCGGAGAAAACCCACGTGGGTCGCGGGGAGAACGTACAAACCCCCATACAGACAGCACCCGCAGTCCAGATCGAACTTGGGTCTCTGGCGCTGCAAGCGCTGTAAAGCAGCAAATCTCCCACTGTGCCACCGTGCTGCCTGGAGATTGACCCGTTGTTGATAGGTACGGGTGTCAAAGGTAATGGGGAGAAGGCAGGAGAATGGGGTTGAGAAGGAAAAATAGATCAGCCTTGATCGAATGGTGGGGCGGACTCGACGGGCCGAATGGCCTAATTCTGCTCCTCGTGTAAGAAAATGACTGCAGATGCTGGTACAAATCGAAGGTATTTACTCGCAAAATGCTGGAGTAACTCAGCCGGTCAGGCAGCATCTCAGGAGAGAAGGAATGGGCGACGTTTCGGGTCGAGACCCTTCTTCAGACTGAAGAATTCTGCTCCTATATCTTGTCATCTTATGATCATACCACCAGGTGGTGCTGTAAGTAAGTGGCAGCCTCATCGACAGCCTGCCGTGTCCCTTTCTTCTTTTTGATGTTTTTTGTCTGTTTTTAATGTATGTTTTAGTGTACTTTTCGTTTGTATTATGTGGGGGGTGGGGGTGGGGGTGAGGGAAACATTTTTAAATCTCTTCCCGCGACTTTTTCTGTATCGTAACTCCGTCCGCACTGCGGCCTTGACATCGTGGAGCTGGCGGTCCCTTTGTTAGGGATCGACTTCGGGAGCTCCAGCCGCAGGAGCTTCGGCCGCCCCGACCGCGGGAGTCTCGACCGCCCCGATGCGGGGGCTTCGATCGCCGACTGCGGGAGCCCCGATCGCCCCGACCGCGGATGTTTCGATCGCCCCGACCGCGGGAGAAAAGGAGGAAGGAAGGTGGAAGTTATTCGCCTTCCGCCACATTGGGGAACGTGAGGCCGCCAAAGAAACAAGATGGCCGTGCGGCCTGCACTGGCTGGGACTCGGAGGCAGTGGCGCGAGTGCAGTGATCTCTGTGTTTGTGGGGACATGGCTCCATGAGGACATCCCGGAGTCTGGTATGAGTACGGACGGCTCTCTGACTGTTCGGGGCGGACAAGGAGAGTGATAGCGGTCGGTACAACTCTGGTCACATCATGTTGAGGGACCGTGTGTGTGGCCAACACATCGAACTGATGCCTGTGTGCCCTGGCGATTCTCAAATGCCATTTTTTTTTTACAACTTGTCGGACATTTATTATAGACAACGGACAATAGACAATAGGTGCAGGAGGAGGCCATTCGGCCCTTCGAGCCTGTACGCACCGCCATTCAATGTGATCATGGCTGATCAATCAGTACCCCGTACCTGCCTTCTCCCCATACCCCCTGACTCCGCTATCCTTAAGAGCTCTATCCAGCTCTATATTAAAAACATAACTATATTTTATACAAATTTTACAAATTGGTGGTATTCAATATTATTCAGGATTTATTGATCAAGGAGCAAACTTCTTTTTGGATATTTGCGATTAACAGGAAATTGTGTTTTACCCTTCTGTGAATTACGATTTTTCAACAATTTATTATCTGTTTCAGTGGGAGTGACATCGTTTTTTCCCACTTGGAAAACCTTGTTCTTTATTATTTTGCAACTCCATCTCTGTGTGGTTTGAGAAGAACGCCACTGTGGTGGCAGTTTCAAGATTCAACATTCAATTTAATTGTCACATGTACCGATTAAGGTAGAGTGAAATCACAATGAATGGCGGTGCTGGCTCGAAGGGCCAAATGGCCTCCTCCTGCACCTATGTTTTATGTTTCTATGTTTCTATGTTCCTGAACCTGGACGTTATAGTTTACAGGCTCCTGTACCTTCTTCCCGATGGTAGGGTGAAATGAGAGCATGCAGACATACTAAGTAAAAAGCAACAAGACACATAAAATAAAATGTAACATAAACATCCACCACCCGGTGTTTACAACTATGTCTAATCTTTATGTTGTTATGTATTTTTTAATATGACTGTAATGGCAAATCAAATTTCACTGTACCTCGGTACACGTGACAATAAAGGGCATTGTATTGTATTAGAAACATAGAAACATGGAAAATAGGTGCAGGAGGAGGCCATTCGGCCCTTCGAGCCAGCACCGCCATTTATTGTGATCATGGCTGATCGTCCACAATCAGTAACAATTTACAATTATACCAAGTATACAAACGCAAGCCAATTAACCTACAAGCCTGCACGTCTTTGGAGTGTGGGAGGAAACCGAAAGTCTCGGAGAAAAACCCACGCAGGTCACGGGGAGAACGTACAAACTCCGTACAGGCAGCGCCCGTAGGCGGGATCGAACCCAGGGTCTCCTGCACTGCATTCGGTGTAAGGCAGCAACTCTACCGCCGCGCCACCGTGACGCCCGGTTGTGGACACAACCCAGTCCTTCACGGCCTCTGACCTCCCCACCATCGAAGGGATTTACCAGGGTCGCTGCCTCAACAAGGCAGCCAGCATCATCAGAGACCCACACCACCCTGGCCACGCTCTCACTTCACCCTGCCATCGGGAAGAAGGTACAGGAGCCTGAAAACTGTAACGTCCAGGTTCAGGAACATAGAAACATAGAAACATTAAAAATAGGTGCAAGAGGAGGCCGTTCGGTCCTTCGAGCCAGCACCACCGTTCGTTGTGATCATGGCTGATCATCCACAATCAGTAACCCGTGCCTGCCTTCTCCCCATATCCCTTGATTCCACTAGCCCCTAGAGCTCTATCTAACTCTCTCTTAAATCCATTCAGTGATTTGGCCTCCACTGCCTTCTGTGGCAGAGAATCCCACAAATTCACAACTCTCTGGGGTGAAAAAGTTCCCTCTCACCTCAGTTTTAAATGGCCTCCCCTTTATTCTAAGACTGTGTTGTGTTGTACTGTGTTGTGTTATATTGTATTGTATTGTACTGTATTGTATTATATTTTATGATTCTCTCAACAGAAAGTAATAGTAGCGGAAAAGGGTAGTCCCAAAGAGATGGCTAAATAATTAGTCAAAGCTTGGCTTGTAGCAGAAGCGAAATTGAATTGTTGGGAGGCATTACTTGTTATTATGTTGTTCCAGTGAGAAATGCAGAATCACTTCCTCTTCCCTGTTCCTTCGCTGTGGCAAGGCCAGTGTCACTTTCATTTCCAGTAATTTGATCTGAACCCTTTGCTCCAACTTTGTGCACCACTGCTAACGACTCTGAGAACGTGGCCCAAGTGTGGCATGGGTGGTGCAGCGTGTAGAGATGCTGCCTCCCAGCATCACAGACCCAGGTTCGATCCTGACCTCGGGTGCTGTCTGTGCGGAGTTTGTGCGCACTCCCCGTGACCGAGTGGGTTCTCTCCAGGTGCTCCGGTTTCCTCCCACACTCTTTAAAAACATGCAGGTTTGCAGGTTGATTGGCCTGGGTAACATTTTAAATTGTCACCTAGTGTGTGTAGGATAGTGTTATCTATGACTCCATGACTCTATAAAGCCCAATGAAGTCTGATTAAAGATTGCGTGAGGGTGTCCAATGGGGTAGACGTGAGGCCAACACATTGCACCTGCCGATTTATTCCGTCACAGGGGACTCTGTGATTTACGGACTGTTCCCAGGGACGCATTCAGAGACTGACATGGAGTGCTGCTGGAAGGTCATCAACTCGGTGAAAGACGCTCTTTGGTCTGCCCGAGCTTTGTTGACCTCCCAGCGGAGCGAGCTGTCCGTGGGGGAATGTTGCTGACTGGGCCCGCTGCAGACTGCAGGAGTACGTGCTGAGGGACGCACTGAAGTTCGGTGCAGCAAACGCCAAGGCTCTGTGGGGGAAGACCGCAGTCTAGGGTCCTTCCGCTGCTGGACATGGGGGGCAGGGTGTGGTGGAGAGAGACGCCCCTCCAAATAAGGGAAGCGATTCCACGCCAGTGGGCCACATGAGTGGCAAGGGTGGGGGGTAATTTTGTGTAATTGGTGTATTGAATGTATGTATTGAATGTGTGTATAGCCTCCGAGAACGTCGGATGGAGTTTTGTAAAGAACATGTTTTGTATATATTTATTTCTCGAATAAAGTATATTTTGAAATAAAAACGCATTGCAGCTGCCGCATCCACACACAGGGGTGGGTTCAGGCACAGATGCCCTTGCACGTTAACTCCTCCTTGTTTCCATGGGGTCCTTTAACTCCCTCCCCCTCCCTTCCCCTGAATCCCCTTCTCTTTCAGTGTCCCATTGTTCCACCCTCCATCCGATCCCCACCCTCTGCCCCCTACAGCCTCTCCCTCCTTCCCGACTGGAAGGAGATGAGGAGAAACTCCTTTCCACTGGTGGGAGAATCTAGGAACAGTCAAAGCCTCAGAATTAAAGGATGTTCCTTTAGGAAGGAGATGAGAAGGACTTTCTTTAGCCGGAGGGTGATGAACCGGTGGAATTCTTTGCCACAAAAGGATGTGGAGGCCAAGTCAGTGGATACTTTTAAGGCAGAGATGGATAGATTCTTGATTAGTGTGGGTGTCAGAGATTCTGGGGAGAAGGCAGGAGAATGGGGTTAGGTGGATGCGGAGAGGATGTTTCCACTAGTGGGAGTGTCTTGGACCAGAGGTCACAGCCTCAGAATTAAAGGACGTTCTTTTAGGAAGGAGGTGAAGAGAAATGTCTTAGGTCAGAGAATAGTGAATCTGTGGAATTGTTTGCCACGGAAGGCTAAATCAGTGGATATTTTTAAGGCAGAGATAGCTAGATTCTTGATTAGTGCGGGTGTCAGGGGTTATGGGGAGAAGGCAGGAGAATGGGGTTAGGAGGGAGAGATAGAGCAGCAATGATTGAATGGTGGGGTAGACCTGATGGGTCAAATGGCCTAATTCTGCTCCTATCCCTTAAGACCTGATGAACTTAGAACATAGATCATAGAACATAGAACATAGAACATGGAACATGGAACATGGAACATGGAACATGGAACATAGAACATGGAACATGGAACTTGGAATTTGGAACTTGGAACTTGGAACTTGGAAGTTAGAACAGTATAGCACGGAACGGCCCTTCAGCCCACAATGTCTTTGCCAAACATAATGCCAAGACCAACTCCTCTCTGCCTGCATATATTCCAGTTTCCTCCATTCCCAAAATGCCAATCCACAAGTCTCTTAAATGCCTCCTCTTTGTACCTCCCTCCACCGTCACTTCCAGCCACTCCCCACCCTCTGTGTAAAAAAAACTTGCCCCCCACATCTCCTTTAAATGTTTCCCCTCTCACCTGAAGTTTATCCCCCCCCCCCCCCCCCACTAGTATTTGATCTTTCCATCCTGGGAGAAAGGTTCTGACTGTCTGCCTTATCTGTGCCATAATTTTATAAAATTCGACCAGGTCTCCACTCAACCTCCTGCATTCCAGAGAGAACAATCCAAGTCTGTTCAAACTCTCTCTGAATCTGATACCTCCAATCGAGGAGGCATTGTGGTAAACCTCCTCTGCACCCTCTCCAAAGCCTCCGCATCCTTCCTGCCACGGGGGGGGGGGGCAGAACTGCAGGCGATACTCCGAAGTCCTATAGAGCTGCATCATGACATCCTGTCTCTTACACTCAATGCCATGAGCAATGAAGGCAAGCTTATGCCATGACACAAAGATGGCGTACGCCATCTTTACCACTCCATCTCATTGTGTTGCCACCTCTGCACATCCTTGTTACATTCCAAGGATGACAAGGACCACTTGAACAAGATGTTTGTGATTTCACCCCTCAGATTTAATGCACAGTAAACCACAGCAAAAAATCTCCAACCCTTTCCCATTTTGTTGTTGCCTGAATAGACTCAACGAGGAATTCCCCATACATTCTAAATCCACAATTAGTCACGGTGCAGGGAGTACATGGCATGTTGTTCCTGTTTCCACACCTTACCTCTAAACTAAACTAAACTAAGCTAAACTATATTAAACTAAACTAACCATACAAATAAGGGTAGGACGGAACTGCAGATGCTGGTAAAAATCGAAGATAGATACAAAATGCTGGAGTAACTCAGTGGGACCCGTCTTCAGACTGAGGAGTCTGGAAATATGGAAGAGTGAGGTGTGAAAACGACAGATCAAAGCAGGCGATGCTGAAATGTAGTATTAGCTGAGGGGAAGGTGAAAAGGAGGCGGACACACAGTAAATTTAATGTGAAGATCGACACAAAGTGCTGGAGTAACTCAGCGGGTCAGGCAGCGTCTCTGGAGATAGACACAAAGTGCTGGAGTAACTCAGCGGGTCAGGCAGCATCTGTGGAGAGAAGGAATGGGTGACGTTCCGGGTCGAGACCCTTCTTCAGGCTGATGTCAGGGGCATGGACGGTACAGAGATAAGGAAGTGTAGAGATAAGGAAGTGTAAGGTGAGAAAACAGGACCATGGGAATAAAGATCAAGGACCTGACATCAGTCTGAAGTAGGGTCTCGACCCGAAACGTCACCCAGATCATCTCTCCAGAGATGCTGCCTGACCCGCCGAGTTACTCCAGCACTTTGTGTCGATTAACCACGCGGGAGGAATCAGGAGCACCCGGAGAAAACCCACGCAGGTCACGAGAAGAACGTACAAACTCCGTACAGGCAGCACCCGTAGTCAGCATCGAACCCGGGTCCCTGGTGCTGTGAGGCAGCAACTCTACCGCCGCGCCACTGTGTTGCCCCTGTGGCCGCGTGGGTTTTCCCCAGGCTAATTGTTTGTTTGTTTGTTTGTCTGTATGCGTGTTTTTTTGTGTGTACGTGTGTGTGTAATATACATATATATATATAGTATACAAATACATAGAAAAAAAAGCTCAGTGGGTATATTTACACATGCTCACAAATACACATAGATTATTCATACCTACACACACACACACACACACACACACACACACACACACACACACACACACACACACACACATATATATATATGCTGGAGTAACTCAGCGGGAGCCCTCTTATATATATATGTGTGTGTGTGTGTGTGTGTGTGTGAATAATCTATGTGTATTTGTGAGTATGTGTAAACTTACACACACAGCTTTTTTTCTCATTCATTATATTGTTTACAGTGTACGATGTTTATATAGTACTGCTGCCAGGAACAATTTTCATTGTACTCTCTGGTCCGCCTGACTCCACTATCCTTAAGAGCTCTATCCAGCTCTCTCTTAAATGCATTCAGAGAATTGGCCTCCACTGCCTTCTGTGGCAGTGAATTCCACAGATTCACAACTCTAGGACTGAAAACATTTTTCCTCACCTCAATCCTAAACGGCCTACCCCTTATTCTTAAACTGTGGGCCCTTGTTCTGGACTCCCCCAACATTGGGAACATGTTTCCTGCCTCTAACGTGTCCAACCCATTAATAATCTTATATGTTTCGATGTCATTGTTCTCCCTGGGACATATGGCAATAAAACAGTCTCAACTCAATCTTCAATTGTTTTCTGTAAATTGCCCCCAGCTGCAGGATGGGAAAATGGGAAAACGCAAAACTAACGTAAACGGGTCGTCTATAGATAGAGAATAAGTGCAGGAGCAGGCCATTCGGCCCTTCGAGCCAGCACCGTCATTCAATATGTTCATGGCTGATCATCCGGAATCAGTACCCTGTTCCTGCTTTCTCCCCCTACCCCTTGATTCAATAGACAATAGACAATAGATGCGGGAATAGGCCATTCGGCCCTTCGAGCCAGCACTGCCATTCAATGTGATCATGGCTGATCATTCTCAATCAGCACCCCGTTCCTGCCCTCTCCCCATACCCCCTGACTCTGCTATCCTTAAGAGCTCTATCTAGCTCTCTCTTGAATGCATTCAGAGAATTGGCCTCCACTGCCTTCTGTGGCAGTGAATTCCACAGATTCACAACTCCCTGGGGGAAAACGTTTTTTCTCACCTCAGTCCTAAATGTCCTATCCCTTATGACCCCTGGTTCCGGACTCCCCCCCCAACACGGGGAACATTTTTCCTGCATCTAGCCTGTCCAATCCCTTAAGAATCTTATCTGTTTCTATAAGATCCCCTCCCATCCTGAATTCCAGTGAAGACAAGCCCTAGTCGACCGAGGCTTGGCATGGACTCTCAGATTTCCTTCCTCTCACCTTAAACCTCTGCCCTCCAGTTTTTGAATTCCCCCCACTCCATGCTATAGACTGTGCATTTACCCTATCTCGTCCCCACATGATGTTTTGGACACCACTATAAAATCTCCCCTCAGCTACTTGGGAATACGCACTTGGGAATAATAACTGGCGAGCTTTTGTTTTGTACATATATTTTTTGTGCTATTCTTGATAAAGTTGGAGCAAAAGTGGAATGAAAGTCCTGGCCTGTCCCAACACCCCCCCACCCCCCACCCCCCCTAACCCCCCACCCCCCCCCCCCTAACCCCCCACCCCCCCCCCCTAACCCCCCACCCCCATGACAGCTGAGCTCCAACCAGCGTCACACTGTGAAGAATCGGTCCCATACATATCAATTGCAACACTCACTCGTGGTGAAATCCATCGACGCTCAGCGGAAGGTCTGAAGCAAAAGTCAATCATTTAAGGCGGAAATAATGTCCGGGTGTCACTTGTGCGTCTATTTACTCTTGCTGGTCGTCTACTCCGCAGGTGAGCAACTTGTGCAAGTTAAAAGTAACATGCTCGGAGTTCAGTGCAAACTTGTGCACGTTAACAGTAAAAACGTAGCAGCCAGGAGATTTCCTGCAGAGAGCGAGCGAGAGAATCCTTCCTTTCTCCGTGTGTGTGTGTGTGTGTGTGTGTGTGTGTGTGTTTGTGGGGAGAAATCGGGATACGGTTATCCCCTCTTAAAATAGTGCTCAGATATTCCCCGCTTCTGCAGATGGGCACAAAACGCTGGAGTAACTCAGCAGGTCAGGCAGTATCTCTGGAGAGAGGGAGAGCCTTCTTCATGACTGCTTGTCCCGCTGAGTTACTCCAGCTTTTTGTGTCTATCTTCGGTTTCAACCAGCAAGTTCCTCCCGGTTCTTGCTCCACTGCTCGTGACCCCTCTCCCCAATCTTTTTTTTTTTCTCCCCCACTTTCTACATAACTGTTGGTATCGTTTCATTCATTCACAAAACGCTGGAGTAACTCAGCAGGTCAGGCAGCATCTCGGGAGAGAAGGAATGGGTTATCGGAGCGGTTTCATTCATTCCAGTGTACAAACGTTTGAACGTTGGGATCTTCTGCGAGTTTTCTGGGACTTTTCAATAGACAATAGGTGCAGGAGGAGGCCATTCGGCCCTTCGAGCCAGTGCCACCATTCAATGTGATCATGGCTGATCATTCTCAATCAGTACCAAGTTCTCGCCAAGTCCTGCTAATTCCACTACCATCATTCTTGTGGCCCTTGTGGCTAAAGGGATCAGGGGGTATGGAGAGAAGGCAGGTACAGGTTACTGAGCTGGATGATCAGCCATGATCACATTGAGTGGCGGTGCAGGCTCGAAGGGCCGAATGGCCTACTCCTGCACCTATTTTCTATGTTTCTATGTTTCCACCACCACCTCAGCTCACGCTATCCTGGTTTCACGCACGAATTTCCTGGCTTTATTTGCGATTTTTGCTTATTTGAACGCTTATTTCCTTGCCTGAGTTCACCTGTAGCATTTGCCCCGCCGCCGCGGCTTTGAGCTGAGAAAGAGACAAAGTGCAAGATGACTCAGCCGGTCAGTCAGCATCTCCAGAGGACGGCCTGAGGAAGGGCCTCGACCCGATTCCTTCTCTCCAGAGATGCTGCCTGTCCCGCTGAGTTACTCCAGCGCATTGTGTCTCCTTTGGACCTACAAATGACACAGAGCCCTGGGGGTAACACAGCTGGTCAATAAACAATAAACAATAGGTGCAGGAGGAGGCCATTCGGGCCCTTCGAGCCAGCACCGCCATTCAATGTGATCAGTCTGAAAGGGTCTCGACCCCAAAACGTCACCCATTCCTTCTCTCCTGAGATGCTGCCTGACCTGCTGAGTTACTTTGGTGAATAAATACCTTCGATTTGTACCAGCATCTGCAGTTATTTTCTTATGTATAATGTGATCATGGCTGATCATTCTCAATCAGTACCCCGTTCCTGCCTTCTCCCCATACCCCCTGATTCCGCTATCCTGAAGAGCTCTATCTAGCTCTCTCTTGAATGCATTCAGAGAATTGGCCTCCACTGCCTTCTGAGGCAGAGAATTCCACAGATTTACAACTCTCTGACTGAAAAAGTTTTTCCTCACCTCCGTTCTAAATGGCCTACCCTTTACTCTTAAATTGTGGCCCCTGGTTTTGGACTCCCCCAATATTGGGAACATGTTTCCTGCCTCTAACGTGTCCAACCCCTTAATAATCTTATATGTTTCGATAAGATCCCCTCTCATCTTTCTAAATTCCAGTGTATACAAGCCTAGTCGCTCCAGTCTTTCAACATATGACAGTCCCGCCATTCTGGAAATTAACCTACGCAAATTTGTTCCCTCCCGTGTTCCGCTCTCCCGCGTTGTGAATTGGATCCATCTGTGCCCCTCGGATGACGACTGCTTCTCTCGGTCCTCGCAGGTAAACCGTGGCAGCCCAGCTTGGAGTTGTTTGGTGCCATCGGATCGTCCGTCGTGCTAACTGGACCCGGCGACGAAGAGGCTCAAAACGTACAGCACCTTCGCTGGGAATTCGGCATTATCCGGATTCTCGATTATTATTACAGCTCCTCGCAAAACGCCACATTCACCAACTTCTGTAAGGATCGATGCAAGTTCTACCCTTCCAGCGGGTCGTTGATGCTGGAAAATTTAACAACTCAAGATCAAGGTCTCTACAAAGTTGACGTCGACTTAAACGCCGACAAAAGCAGAGTCATCAAACTGACTGTTATGGGTGAGCATAGAAACATAGACAATAGGTGCAGGAGGAGGCCATTCGGCCCTTCGAGCCAGCACCGCCATTCATTGTGATCACGGCGGATCACCCACAATCAGTAACCCGTGCCTGCCTTCTCCCCATATACCCTTGAATCCGCTACCCCCTGGAGCTCTATCCAACTCACTTATAAATTCACCCAGTGAATTGGCCTCCACTGCCCTCTGTGGCAGAGAATTCCACAAATTCACAACTCTCTGGGTGAAAAAGTTTTTCCTCGTCTCAGTTTTAAATGGCCTCCCCTTTATTCTTAGACTGTGTGTGGCCCCTGGTTCTGGACTCCCCCAACATTGGGAACATTTTTCCTGCATCTGGCTTGTCCAGTCCTTTTATAACTTTATATATATGTTTCTAACAGATCCCCCCTCATCACACTAAATTCCAGTGAATACAAGCCCAGACTTTCCAATCGTTCCTCATATGACAGTCCCGCCATCCCGGGGATGAACCTGGTGAACCTACGCTGCACTGCCTCAATAGCAAGGATGTCCTTCCTCAAATTAGGAGTGCAAAGCTGCACACAATACTCCAGATGTGGTCTCACCAGGGCCCTGGACAACTGCAGAAGGACCTCTTTGCTCCGATACTCAAATCGATTTATTATTGTGTTGCATCAGTTTAAGTCTCTTATACAGCCTGAAAACAGACCCTTTGGCCCAGCTTGTCCATGCCGACCAAAATGCCCCATCTACAATAGTACCACATGCCCCACCTACAATAGTACCACATGCCCTATCTACAACAGTACCACATGCCCCATCTACAATAGTACCACATGCCCCATCTACAATAGTACCACATGCCCCATCTACAATAGCACCACATGCCCCATCTACAATAGTACCACATGCCCCACCTACAATAGTACCACATTCCCCACCTACAATAGTACCACATGCCCCATCTACAATAGTACCACATGCCCCATCTACAATAGTACTACATGCCCCACCTACAATAGTTTTACAAGTTCACAAATTCACAAGTTCTAAAAGTAGAATTAGGCCATTCGTCTGATCTCTGCCTCCTAATCCCACTTTCCTGCCTTCTCCCCATAACTCTTGATACCCATTCCAATCAAGAATTTGTCTATCTCGGCCTTATCCACTGACTTGGCCTCCACAGCCCTGTGTGGCAATGAGGTCCACAGGTTAACTACCCTCTGACTAAAGAAGTTCCTCCTCACCTCCTTTCTAAAAGAGCGCTCTTTAATTCTGAGGCTATGACCTCTGGTCCTAGACTCTCTCACCAGTGGAAACATCCTTTCCACATCCACTCTATCAATGCCTTTCATTATTCTTTTTATTTTTTTATTTTTTTTATTTTTAAAAAGCATATGTACAAATCGAAATAAGAAAAAACACATTTGTTACAAAGTTCTTACATAGCTTCAATTTTTAAATTTTTGAAGAGAGAAAGTAAAAATAAAAATATAAAACTATAAACTTGGGGAGAGAGAGAGTAAGAGGGTTAAAAAAAAAGAAAAAAAGATCTAACAATAAAAATTAACGGGAGTAGATCCGGGAGACAAAAACCACAGCTGTACATCCAACCCCCAACTCAAGTTTCAACTTTTTATTTAAATTTTTTTTTTTTATTTTAGTCCTGTGCCAAGCCCATTTACTTTTCTAAAAATTCAATAAATGGAGACCATATTTTTAAAAACAACTCAGGTTTGTCGATTAAGGCAAACCTTATTTTTTCCAAATGCAGGGTCTCTGTCATTTCCATAGTCCACATTTTAATTGTGGGGGTTATTGGTTTTTTCCAAAATTTAAGTATTAGTTTTTTCGCAGTTATTAGACTGTAATCAAGAAAATGTACCTGACTTACTGTAAAATTTGTAGTATGTTCTGATAATCCTAATATCATTAATTTTGGGTCCATATCTAATTTTTTATTAATAACTTTAGAAACTATTTTAAAAATCTCCAACCAGAAGTTTTGCATTTTTATACAAGTTACGAAAATATGAGTTAAATTAGCTTCTTGAAATTGACATTTATCACACATAGGAGAGATACTAGGAAAAATCCTATTTAATTTCGTCTTCGAATAATGTAATCTATGTATTATTTTAAATTGTATTAGGGAATGTCTAGTATTCAATGAACATTGATGTATATGTTGTAAACTTTCATCCCATATATCTTGCATTATAACTTGATTCAATTCGTCCTCCCATGCTCGTCTATAAGATTCTGATGACGGAATGTCAATGTCAAGGAGAATATTGTAAATAAAAGATATTAATTTATTTGAGTTATAATGTCGATTCAGGCATACATCAAGTATTTCTGGACCTCTAAACTTATATTCTTGCATGTGTGATTTTACATAATCTCTAAGTTGTAAATATCTAAAATAATTATTAACATGTAATCCGTACTTCTGCTGTAACTCCTGAAACGAAAGAAAAGTTCCCTTATGATAAAGATCTCCCACCCTTTTGATTCCATAACTTTTCCATTGAGCAAAGCCTCTATCTAAGACAGACGGTTTAAAAGAAGGATTATTCGCAATAGGAAGGAAAACAGATAATTTACTCAATTTTAACGTAAGCTTTAATTGTTTCCAGGTACGGATAACACTATGTATAATGGAATTACCTCCATATGTTTTTTTATTTAAATTTATTGGAGCTAAGAGGATCGCACCAATATCGAATGGTAAACAATCCTCTTTCTCCATCTTTAACCAATCCGGTTGTTGATCAGAATCATCCAACCAGCAGGTTATATTTTTAATATTAACCGCCCAATAATAAAATAAAAAGTTAGGTAAAGCAATTCCTCCATTAATTTTAGACTTACATAAGTGTCTTTTATTTATTCTATGAGTCTTGTAGTCCCAAATAAAATTAGTAACAATTGAATCAATTTTTAAAAAAAACTTTTTTGGAAGGTAGATCGGAATTGCTTGAAATAAGTATAGTAGCTGTGGCAGAAAGATCATCTTTATAGCGTTACTACGACCAACTAATGATATAGGAAGTGTTTTCCAAAATTGGATATTTCTGTGTAATTTAACAAGTAAAGGAGGAAAATTTGATTTAAATAAAGAAGTATATTTCCTAGTCACGTAAATTCCAAGATATTTAAACTTTTCATAGGCAATTTTGAAAGGAAATTGTTGAAGTATGGCCGGATTATGCTCCATTATTGGCATAATTTCACTTTTATACCAGTTAATTCTATAACCTGAAAATGAACCAAATTGAGTTATGAGATTTAATAAATTCGGAATGCTAATTTCTGGCTTTGTAATATATATTAATACATCATCCGCATATAAAGAAATTTTATTGGTTGTATGTTTAGTGTTGTAGCCATAAATATGTGAATTTGATCTAATACTCTCAGCAAGTGGTTCTATAATTAGGGCAAATAAAAGTGGTGATAGTGGACATCCTTGTCTACAACCCCTAGCTAAATGAAATTTAGATGACAGCATTTGATTAGTTAATATTCTAGCTGTTGGGGATGTATATAAAAGTTTCACCCATGCACAAAAATTTTCACCTAGTTGAAATTTTTCCATCACTGAGAAAAGATAAGGCCATTCTACTTGATCAAATGCTTTTTCAGCATCTAGCGAGATGATTGCTAAATCTTCATTTAATAGTCTATTTGAATAAATTATATTAAACAAGCGTCTCAAATTGAAAAATGAATATCGTTTGGCTATAAAGCCTGATTGATCGGGGTGTATCAATTTGTCTATAACTAGACTTAATCTCTGAGCTAAGATTTTCGCTAATATCTTCTGATCAGTATTTAAAAGAGCCTTTCATTATTCTGTAAGTTTCAATGAGGTCCCCCCTCAACCTTCTAAACTCCAGTGAGTGCAGGCCCAGTGCTGACAAACGCTCATCATATGTTAAGCCACTCATTCCTGGGATCATTCTTGTAATCCTCCTCTGGACCCTCTCCTGAGCCAGCACATCCTTCCTCAAATATGGGGCCCAAATCTGCTCACAATATTCCAAATGCGGCCCGACCAGCGCCTTATAGAGCCTCAGCATTGCATCTTTGTTTTTGTTTTCCAGTCCTCCTGACTCACATCCATGTGGGTTTGGCCCATATCCCTCAAAACCTGTCCTATCCATGCACCTGTCCAAATGCTTTTTAAACCATGTTCAACCTGCCTCAATTACCTCCTCCGGCAGCTCGTTCCATATACCCACTACCCTTTGTATAAAAAAAGTTGCCAATAGACAATAGGTGCAGGAGGAGGCCAATTGGCCTTTCGAGCCATCACCTCCATTCAATGTGATCATGGCAGATCATTCTCAATCAGTACCCCGTTCCTGCCTTCTCCCCATACCCCCTGACTCCGCTATCCTTAAGAGCTCTGTCTAGCTCTCTCTTGAATGCATTCAGAGAATTGGCCTCCACTGCCTTCTGAGGCAGATAATTCCACAGGTTCACAACTCTAGGACTGAAAAAGTTTTTCCTCATCTCAGTTCTAAATGGCCTACCCCTTATTCTTAAACTGTGGCCCCTTGTTCTGGACTCCCCAACATTGGGAACATGTTTCCTGCCTCTAACGTGTCCAACCCCTTAATAATCTTATACGTTTCGATAAAATTTCCTCTCATCCTTCTAAATTCCAGTGTATACAAGCCTAGTCGCTCCAGTCTTTCAACATATGACAGTCCCGCCATTCTGGGAATTAACCTAGTAAACCTACGCTGCACGCCCTCAATAGCAAGAATATCCTTCCTCAAATTTGGAGACCAAAACTGCACACAGTACTCCAGGTGCGGTCTCACTAGGGCCCTGTACAACTGCAGAAGGACCTCCTTGCTCCTATACTCAACTCCTCTTGTTATGAAGGCCAACATTGCCCCTCAGGTTCCGATGAAATCTTTCTCATTAAATCTAAGTCATCTGGTTCTAGATTCCACTACTGAGGGTGAATGCGCAGTCTTTTACCCAATCTATTCATCTCATGATCTTATCCACCTCTATAAGATCACCCCACATCCTCCTGGGTTCCAAGGATGGTACAGAGGTTGGCTGGTCATGATGCTGATGTATAAGATGCTGGTGAGGTCACTTTTCATGTATTACGTTCAGTTCTGGGCACCGTGTTATAGGAAAGATGATGTCAAGTTGGAAAGGGTTCAGAGAAGATTTACGAGGATGTTGCCAGGACTAGAGGGTGTGAGCTACAGGGAGAGGTTGAGTAGGCTGGGTCTCTATTCCTTGGAGCGCAGAAGGATGAGGGTTGATCTTATAGAGGTGTATAAAATCATGAGAGGAATAGATCGGGTAGACGCACAGAGTCTCTTGCCCAGAGTAGGGGAATCGAGGACCAGAGGACATAGGTTCAAGGTGAAGGGGAAAAGATTTAATAGGAATCTGGGGTAACCTTTTCACACAGAGGGTGGTGGGGGTGTGGAACGAGCTGCCAGAGGAGGTAGTTGAGACCGGGACCATATCAACGTTTAAGAAACAGTTAGACAGGTACATGGATAGGACAGGTTTGGAGGGATATTCCTCCTAATCTGCTTCCTAAAAGAACATCCTTTAATTCTGAGGCTGTGACCTCTTGTCCTAGACTCTCATAGAAACATAGAAACATAGAAAATAAGTGCAGGAGTAGGCCATTCTGCCCTTTGAGCCTGCACCGCCATTCAATATGATCATGGCTGATCATCCAGCTCAGTAACCTGTACCTGCCTTCTCTCCATACCCCCTTATCCCTTTAGCCACAAGGGCCACATCTAATCCCTCTTAAATATAGCCAATGAACTGGCCTCAACTACCTTCTGTGGCAGAGAATTCCACAGACTCACCACTCTCTGTGTGAAGAAATGTTTTCTTATCTCGGTCCTAAAAGACTTCCCCCTTATCCTTAAGCTGTGACCCCTGGTTCTGGACTTCCCCAACATCGGGAACAATCTTCCCGCATCTAGCCTCTCCAACCCCTTAAGAATTTTATATGTTTCAATAAGATCCCCCCTCAGTCTTCTAAATTCCAGGGAGTATAAGCCTAGTCTATCCAGTCTTTCTTCATATGAAAGTCCTGCCATCCCAGGGATCAATCTGGTGAACCTTCTCTGTACTCCCTCTAAGGCTAGAATGTCTTTCCTCAGATTAGGAGACCAAAACTGTACACAATACTCCAGGTGCGGTCTCACCAAGGCCCTGTACAACTGCAGCAGAACCTCCCTGCTCCTGTACTCAAATCCTCTTGCTATGAATGCCAACATACCATTCGCTTTCTTCACTGCCTGCTGCACCTGCACACTTGCTTTCAATGACAGGTGCACCATGACACCCAGGTCACGTTGCATCTCCCCTTTTCCTAATTGGCTACCATTCAGGTAATACTCTGCTTTCCTGTTCTTGCCGCCAAAGTGGCTAACCTCACATTTATCCACATTATATTGCATCTGCCATGCATTTGCCCACTCTCCTAATCTATCCAAGTCACTCTGCAGCCTAGTGGAAACATCCTCTCCACATCCACTCTGTCCAGGTATGTTTTGACGAGGTTCCCCCCTCCCCCCCATTATCCTTCTAAACTCCAGCGAGTACAGGCCCAGTGCCAACAAACGCCCATCGTACGTTAACCCACTCGTTCCTGGGATCGTCCTCGTAAGCAAACCTCCTCTGGACCCTCTCCAGAGCCAGCACATCCTTCCCCGGATGTGGGGGCCCGGAATTGTGACCATTTTTTGGTGGGGAGGGGGAACTCCATGGTGTTGCCGTAACGCTCGGACTATTTATTCCCCATTCTTCATCAGAGCAGCTGACGTCCCCTTCAATCACCACCACTAGTGCCATGGTGGACATGGACATTAATCTGACCTGTCAAGTGACGGGAGGGAAGGCGAGTTCAGTTCGGTGGATGAAAGACGACCAAATGATAGCGAATAACGATGAGACGTACCACTTCAGGCAAAACAACTGCACCCTGCTGATCCCAAAAGCCCAAAAATCAAATTGTGGAGCCTACACTTGCATCCTGGAAAATCGTGTCAGTAAAGCGAACGGTTCTTACCATCTCTTCATTCATGGTGAGTAGCATCCCTCAGTTTCCTCTTCAGTTTAAGGTCTTAGTTTTAGATCTAGTTTAAGGGCCTGTCCCAGTTACACGATTTTTGTAGGCGACTGCCGGTGACTGTCAAAGTCGTAGCAGATCGCCAAAATTTTCATTTACCCTACCACAATGACCACGACAATGACCAGGACAATGACCACGACAATGACCACGACAATGACCACGACAATGAACACGACAATGAACACGACAATGACCATGGCAATGACCACGACAATGACCAGGACAATGACCATGACATTGACCATGACAATGAACACGACAATGAACACGACAATGAACACGACAATGACCACGACAATGACCATGACAATGACCATGACATTGACCACGACAATGACCACGACAATGACCATGACAATGACCACAATGACCGCAACAATGACCACGACAATGACCACGACAATGACCACGACAATGACCATGACAATGACCACAATGACCATGACAATGACCACAATGACCACGACAATGACCATGATAATGACCATGACAATGACCACGGCAATGACCACGACAATGACCACGACAATGACCATGACAATGACCACAATGACCATGACAATGACCACAATGACCACGACAATGACCATGATAATGACCACGACAATGACCATGACAATGACCATGACAGTGACCACGGCAATGACCACGATATTGACCACGACAATGCCCATGACAATGACCATGACAATGACCATAATGACCACGACAGTGACCATGACAATGACCACGGCAATGACCACGACAATGACCACAATGACCACGATAATGACCACGACAATGACCACAATGACCATGACAATGACCACAATGACCACGACAATGACCATGACAATGACCACAATGACCACAATGACCACGACAATGACCATGACCATGACATTGACCACGACAATGACCACGACAATGACCATGATAATGACCACGACAATGACCACGACAGTGACCACGACAATGACCACGACAATGACCACGACAGTGACCATGGCAATGACCATGACATTGACCACGACAATGACCATGACAATGACCATGACAATGACCACAATGACCATGACAATGACCACAATGACCACGACAATGCCCATGACAATGACCATGACAATGACCACAATGACCACAACAATGACCACCACAATGACCACAACAATGACCACGACAGTGACCATGACAATGACCACGGCAATGACCACGACAATGACCACGACAATGCCGAGTCAGGTCGGCACAAGTCACTTTTTTTTGTGAAACTAGCACCTGGCCTAGAGATTACACCGTCTTCGGAAACATCGCAAAATTCCCGCGCTCACCTGACCGTCAAACTGTCACCTCCAATCTACCCGTCAAATGTCCTGACGGTAAATAAATTGGTTAAACAAAACTATCTTCTGGTATCTTCAAATGCCTTTTCTTAATTTAATATTACGTGCTTCTAAATGCATCTGCGACAACCTAGCAAACCTGGGGACAACGTGCGACAGACAGCGCCCGCAATAAGCAACGATACCTGGCCACAAGCCAACTGTCACCGAGAAATTTCTAGCAGGTAAATTTTTCCGCCAAGCGCCGAGATCCGCTACGATTCATTGAAGACTCCTCACGATCATGCCCGCGACACCCCGGCAAACGTTCGGTGACAGCCTAGTCGCCGGCAGTCGCCTTAAAATGGCCTAACTGGGACAGGCCCTTGAGCTTTATTATTGTCACGCGTAATGAGGTACAGTGAAAAGCTTTGTTTTGCATGCTATCTAATCAAATCAGATAATACTCTACATAAATACAGTCGTCACACTCAAGTACAGTAGGTAGAGCAAAGGGGAAGATACAGAGTGCAGAATATACTTCTCAGCATTGTAGCGCACCAGTTCCAGGGGCAAAGTCCAATGTCCGCAATGGGACTTGCTCCCGAGCTTATGGAAGGACCGTTCAGAAGCCCGATAGCTAGGGTCGCCAACTTTCTCACTCTCAAATCAGGGGCAAAAGGTGACGTCACATGTGACCTCACCCAGCCAGCGGCCCACGTGCTCCCGCTCCACCAATGGCGGCCGCCCGGGCCGGGAGGCGGGTTGCTAGGCAACCTTCGCTAGGCGGCGCCCACGCCTCCGGGCCTACAGCGTCCGGGCCTACAGCGGCCCCCAGGCCTACGGTGTCCGGGTCTACAGTGTCCGGGCCTACGGTGTCCGGGCCTCCTCATCTTTGGACACCCTGTGCGTAGGGGAGAGGGCAGGGCCGAAGATGTCCTTGTTAGGTTGCTCCTGGGCCAGGCCAAGCTAGCCATCCGCGACTCACGGCGCCAGGCGGAAGAGGGCTCTGCCCGAGCCAGCTGCCTACCCCTTTTCCGGGGTTACATCTGTGCCCGGATGGTGTTGGAGAGGGACTGCGCGCTGTCCACGGGCACCCTGGAAGATTTCCGGGACCGCTGGGCACCGCGGGGGATTGGAATTATCCTGGATGGGGATTGTAATATAATTGTATAATAGTTTCAATTGGTATATTTGTTTGTATAGTATTATGGTGGTGGGGTTCCGTTTTGGTTTTATTGTATTGTATATATTA